>NC_057735.1:38267426-38279142 GCF_004010195.1 Chiloscyllium plagiosum | reverse complement strand
CCCTCAATGGGGAGGGGGGGGGGTGGATCTTGCGCACTGTGTGCTGCTGCAGTTTCCTGAACGGGGAGCAGACTTTAAAAACTCTGAGCCCCAGAGGAAAGGCATTTAATTGATTTACCGATTATCCGAACGAAATAGTGCCCGCCCATCTCGTTTGGATAATCAAGGTTCCCCTATATTGGATTTCATAGGAGCTGGTTAAGGGATGCTGGCTCTGTGAGGTTTAAATTCACTTCTGAACTATCTGCTCAGCTAAACAGCACAAAAGAATACTGCACTTGGTCACAGACAGAGCCACAAGCACTTAAAGTGGGGATCAATATTTGACTCTGAGGAAGAACTAGATACCAGAACAATTTGGAAGGGGTGGTGCAGTGTTTCATTATCCCACCCACCCTTTTCCATAATGGTTGTTCCCATGGCCTCTATGCACGTGGGAAAATGGTCCTGCTCCAGACTGCTGCCCAGTCACTATAATTAAGTGTGGCATTTGGCACACCACACTCTTCAATAAGGTTGCAAATCGTTACCCTTGCAACAGTCAAAGAGAATTGAAGGTGAGCTCAAACAAAAGCAAAGTATTGCATACGCTGGAAACCTGAAATAAAAACTGAAAATGCTGGAGCAACTCAGCAGGTCTAGCAACATCTGGAAAGAGAAACAGAACTCCAAAGAGAAGTTGTATTGAACTCAAACCATTGATTTGGTTTCTCTCTTGTGATGATGCTGTCATTTTAAAAAGATTATTTTGTCCTGGGTTTTTTTTTGGAAGAGGGGTTGTAAAGGCAGAGGCATTGAAGTTCTACTGGAGACGACCCAAGTCAGGAACTTAGGAGGTCGTTAGGGCTTTTTAAAAATGTTGTAACAATGGAAGGGGAGTGGCCAGTTCTCTCAGATCAGGCTTTCTAGTTTTTTTTTTAAAAAAGCTGTAACGGTCAGAAGCTGTTTGCATCCCAGAAAAGTTGGAGCTTCAGTAAAACGATTCCTAGCTGCTACTTTCCCTGAAATCTCTCTTGATGCTATTTCATCCTGGAGTGGAAAACTGCATGTAAAAATCGGTGTCTGATTTTACCTTTTTGCCACGGGGTGTATTTATGGGATATTATTATATTGGAACAGTTCATTAGTAATAGTTACTATATCTATTATTTGGTTAAGTTTTCCAGTAGTTAATTTATTCTAAATTCCTTTCTTTTATTGGCATTTTAACTATAGTGTTTAAATAAAATGTATTTTGCTTATCATAGAGTAGTTTGACCAGTCACATGACATCCAGAACACACACTTTATATCTATCTTTAAAACAAGAAAAGTCAGAGTTTAAGCTACCTTCTTAAAATATTTTGAAGCGGTCTGGCCTGGTCTGGCCCATAACACTCTGCACGAGTATTGCCAGACCTGCTGAGTTTCTCGAGCACTTTCTGTTTTTATTTCAACTGGAAGCTGCTGTGGTATCAATAATTTTTGCACATTGGTTTGCACATGATGTGTTTAGAGACACAGAACATTCCAACATCAACTTTGTAAAAGTGAATGATACAGTGGCTAAAATGTTATCGGCCTTTTCAAAATGGGCTGGGGGATGGGAGGGGCGGTTTTGCAACAGAAAGAATCAGCAGGGAAGGCCGACATGTTTCCTCAGCCATGGGAATTTACCAAAAGTGTGTATGGTAGTGACTTGGCAGCAGGCCAGTTAGAGCTGGGCCAAAGAAGGATCTGCCATCAGCAATGGCTACACCACCCACCATAGTCCTGATTCTACCTCCAGAGGGTCCACCCTTTCAAAAACCATGGGATGGCTCTCTGGGCACTCGCACAAATATTTTTTATGCCAATCCTTGAGGGTACCTCAATATAGAGGTGCCCTCTCCCTCCACTTTCAGCCTCATCACTGGTCACTTCAATTGTCCTGAATGCCATAGTGGAATCAGCCTTTTTGTCATGGTCCCACTGTTCACTTGTGTGGCTAGGGACCTGCCTTTGGTTCCATTGGCAGCACTGACTGTATGTCAGTAAAATGCCAGCTCAAGATGTCAATCAAGCAATGAAGTATGCCGCATTGGTTGCATGTGCACCAGTTCCTCTCAGTGCAGCATGGATGCCAGAGGCTATTTAATACCCTGTCCATACCTCCTGGGCTCATTCTAACTCAGATCATCAAACTCAGATCAATCTGATGGGAATGCCCGAGCATCACACCTGACAGTTAGCATAAGCTGGAAAAACTGCTGATTTTAAGAAAAATGGTTCATCCTTCAACTCCAAAGGTCAGCTTGCTGAAGAGCCTGTTGTGATCAGATAAAAGAAACAGCAGCGAAAGCTGCTAGAGAGGAACACTTTGACAATTGCTGCATTCCCAAAGCTGTTTGGATTAATCATAGGGATCGTACAAAGTTTTCAGATAAGTGTTCTCAAGCAATGGAATTTCAGAGAGTTATAAATGTGTAATTTGATCCAATAGAGGATAATATTTCTTTATTACCAATTAATAGGGAATAATTAATATGAACAATTACCATGATCTGTAAGGATCAGAATGGAGATTCTGCTAGCTACTGGGCAACACTAATGATGGTCACCACCGTCTTCAAGGGCAACTGGAGATGGGTAATAAATGTGGAGTTCTCCAATTTCAAATAACCTCCCTTCCCATCCTTTTTCAATCCCCCACCTCCTCCCTTTCATCCCACTTTCTGACCTGTCATTCCAGCCACCAACTGGATTCATTCCTCCCATCAACCAACCAGGCCATACCCTCTACCTCTGTTCACTATCACTACCTCACCACTCCACTCCACTCCCCACCCAAAACCGTCCCCAAACCCCCTTTATCTGCAGTTCCCCTCACCCCCACCTCCAGTCCTGAAGAAGGGTTATACCCGAAACATCGACTGTTCCACCTCCTGATGCTGGCTGGTTTGCTGCACTCTTTCAACCTCCTGTTTGTCTACCTTGGATTCCAGCATCTGCAATTTTTGTCTCTCTAACTAGGCCTTGTCAGCGATGGCCATATTCATTGAATAAATTATCATTTTAAAAAATGGTGGAGTAAGTAGCACTTTTGTGTGACTGCACTACTGACATTATACCTAGACACCTGTGTAAACCAGTGTGGATGTGCTGATTTTGAAATGTCATGTTTACTAGATGTGGTTGACACATGCAAAGTGATGCCTTGAGAGTGGTCACCTTGTACTTACAGCAGGAAACCCCTGGTTTACAGAGGCCAGGCATGTTTGTGTCGCCTTTTCCTGTTGCAGACGTTGTCTCATCAAGCAAAGCTCCTCTGTCCTGCTCCTGTTGACCTTTGCCACTGGCATCGCTGGTCTCCTCACTGTTGGGCATTTTGTCTGGGCTTTCCTCCTTTCGAAACAAGTCAGATAATTAATCTGTCAAAACAAGACATGTTTTTCAAAGGTACTGGGAGAAAGTAAGGACTGCAGATGCTGGAGATCAGAGTCAAAGAGGATGGTGCTGGAAAAGCACAGCTGGTCAGGCAACATCCAAGGAGCGAGAGAGTCAATGTTTTGAGCATAAGCTCATTCCTGATGAAGAGCTTATGCTCGAAACGTTGACTCTCCTTCTCCTCGGGTGCTGCCTGACCGGCTGTGCTTTTCCAACACCACACTTTGCCTTTCAAGGTACTGCTGACCAACAAGATTTCTCTGACAATTGAGGGCACCTTCCCAATAGCCTCCATTTTTGGAATTGTCACCATTTGACTTTGGCGTCAACCTATTAAGTACTGACTCTGTGCTGGAAAACTTTTTTTTTTACAGTCAGTTTTCATAACTGTAGAACCTTTGTGGTGTGGTATGCTCAGATCCAAGCTCATGCATTTACAGATGATTACCTGCTGTTGCTGAGACTCTGGCAGCTATTAGTTCCAATAGTCTAGATACAGCACAACTTAAACACCAGATTTGTTTTGGTAAATTGACAGGGAAGGGAACCTTAATTTGGAGAACAAAATTGGGCAGAGCATTTGGGCAGACATTGTCCCATTCACTCCTTTTTTTTTTAATATAAAAAGCAAGTGACTCTCAAAATCCTTATCATATTCACCAAAATTACTTTTCAAAGGAAAGCCTCCACTGTTTGTTCAGCATGCCCTAATTAAAGGAGAGCAATTCACATTGTAACACGAAACGTAAGAACAGGCCATTCAGCCATGCAACCCCACTCCCCCTCTACCCTATAATGCTTCTCCTTGCCAATTTCCAATGCTTCACCTTCTCTTTGCAAGTTGCTACTTAGCCTTTTTTTAAAAATTCATCCATGAAATGTGGGCATCATTGACTGGGCCTGTATTTATTGCTCATGTTGAGTTGTCCTTGAGAAGGTGGTGGTGAGCTGCTATCTTGAATGCATTCAGTCCATGTATTGTCGGTGGAGCCAGTATGCTGATATGGGAAATCACTCCAAATCACCTTTGCAACTCCTTCCAGCCCTACATCCAGCTTACTATATGGACTATTACAGTACTGGCCATGTATTCACCCAGCCTCCAACCATTACCGTGAATCCAGTATGGGGAAGCCTCATCCCAACCTGGAAAAAGGGCAGGGAGGACTTGATGGGAGGCAGAAACTAAAGCAACAAATGAAACCACGAATACAACTCCTGAGTGACCTAGACCCGATTATGGTAATGGGGAGAAACAGGAAAGCGGAGATCAAACTGTAGTTGGATCAGCCAGGACCTTACTGAATGGTGCAGGCAGCTCAGTAGTTCCATTGGCCCATTGCTGATTTCATTAGGATTGAAATTAGGTATCACTTCTACCACAAAGAAATGTAGAACTTTCTTTTGCAAATGAGAACTGATGCTAGATAAATATGAGGTTATGGGATGGGGGGGGGGGGGGGGTGCAAAAGGCAGATAATTCACTGACAGATTAGCCATTTCAGACAGATTCAAAGGTTGAGTGACACGATTGCTGTTCTGATGGGGGAATCCAGTCAGTTAAAGTGCAGAGGGTGCCTGGGAGATTCTGACCTGGAACCCAGTCCCAGACCCTAGAATTCCACAATGTTTGCAACAAACAGCATCTGAGACAATTCCGCGCGTCAGGGACATGACGGCAAATTGCACACAGGATTTGTGCCTCCTGCATTCACCAGCACCTATTGCTGCTAACAACCACCTTTTGCTGTCAGTGTACACTGCTCGCGTTATCTCAGCATCCACACAGTGTGGAGCAAGCACGGGCAACAGGGAGGGACACCAACAGACCCGTCTCAATCGAAATCCAAACACTTTTGGTTGCACTAATGGCAAGTCTGGCTTTTAAACCAAAATAAAGCTGAACCACATCCCAGATATTCAACCGCGAGACGAATAAGCGCATAAATAGCGAAAATAAACTCGTAATACAATTTAACATTTCAAATCTGGAATGCAACCCTTTCCGGTACCATTTAACAAGAGTTGGGGATAAATCTGCAGTGCACACAGTTAAATTTAAAGCCTTCCTTCCGACATTTGGGTAAAAAAAACGTTAAGCAGTCGAGCTGCTAATCTGTGATGAAGAAATATGTTGAAAAGAGAGTAAATGGAAGTTTTGTTTGTCCTTGAGCTGAGCTGAGCTGCCTTACCTGTGAGATAACTGCTCGGAGTGTTTACACCCTATCAGTCCCGCTTGTAACTTTAAACTGAGCCCTGCCACTCTGCTAACAGCACGGGAGGGCTCTATCAATACAAACTTATACATTTAGACACAGCGCTACGCAGCGGGCATAATTTTTCATCATATTCCGACTGTAAATATTCAAGGTGTGATATGTGCAAAGCTGTAAGTGTTTCATTTGAATTATGGTATGATGATGTTTTCCGCAGCTCCTCTGTTACCCCCTAATGAATGGTCCATTCCAATATTGAAACTAAACAGAGTATTGGAGTTCCGCCCGTGCAGCCAGTCACAAAGTTGTACAGTCATTGAACAGCTCAGGAAATCCCTATCTAAGATACATTTGTTGTCCTTCCACAGCTAAGGGATTTACAAAATTCACCCGCTGTAATACGGAAAAGAAATTGTGTGGAGTCACAAATCTGGACAGTCCCGTTGTCACCCCTGAATCAAAACATAATTTAAAAATAAGCAATGTCTTACCATGGCAACCGAGGAAGTGACAACGAAGCGACGACAGCGAATTGGTGAGCCCATAGCAGGGCAGGGACTGCGCGAAAGCTTCACGCTGCGAAATGGGCAACACAAACAGGCAAATGCCAGGAATATACAGCCCCCCTCCGGCACCTTCAGTGGAGAGAGAAACAGAGTTAACATTTCGAATCCAGTGCCCCTTCTTCAGAACTGATAGTTCCTGGGAAAAGGCTATATATAGAAAGATGGTACTTCAGATTTCCAGTACCATATTTAATTTTTAAACTTTATATACCGTATATGTTGAAGGCATGGGTTGGGGGGGTGAAGCCAGCGGATAGGTGGAGTAGTGAGAGAGAAAATAAAGTTAGGCAGACAAAGTGGTAGCTCATGCTAAACCAGGAAGAAACGCTGACAAGTAGGTGAAAGTGGCTCAACTGTGCTGACTCACCCCATGTGATTGACAGGGCCTGAGGGATGGGTAAATAACATGGACAGTGTTCAGGTTATAAAATTATTGAAATAATACAAGGAACCGCAGGACCAACAGCAACTTCTGTTTTTGACTGAAATTATTGAACTCTATATTGAGTCCTGAAGGCTGCAGATCCCCAGAAAATGAGATGCTGTTCTTCCAGCTTGTGCTGAGCTTTGCTGGAGCACTGCAGCCTGTCAGAGACAAAGATGTTGGCCAGGGAAACACGGTGTTGTGTTGAAGTGGCCAGCAACTTCAGAGTCATCTTTACAAACACAAGGTGGGTGTTCTGCAAAGAATTCAGCCAGTCTGAGTTTCTTCTTCCTCAATACAGAGGAGACCACATTGAATACAGCAGACTAGCCTTTAGGACTCAATGTCCAGTTCAATCATTTTAAGGCCAGAACATCTCCTTCCATATCCTTTGTCCATCCCCCACACCCTGAGTCCTGTCATGACATGGGCTGCTTCTTTTTATGTCAAAATTATACTTTATTCATTATATATATAGTCACAAATGCTGTATGGTTCTGTACAATAGAGTATCAAGGAAACAAACACATATTGGAGTTTGAATCTATCCAAACAAAACAAAGACATCTCTTACACATACAAGACATGCACTTGAGGCACTGGGATGTTCCGAAAACAGAACAGACCCACATTTAATTTCAGTAGGAAGATCTCTGATGGCGGTCTTTCCCCACGTGCCCTTAGTGGCAGCTGCCCCAAGCTTTCGTGTGTCCCTCAGCACGTAGTTCTGGAACTTGGAATGTGCCAATCTACAACACTTGTTGGAGGTAAGCTGCTTGTTCTGGAAGACCAACAAGTTTTGGGCAGACTAAAGAGTGTCTTTCACCGAGCTGATGGTCCTCCAATCTATGTTTGTCTCGGTGTGCATCCCAAGGAACAGACCATAGGGCATGGAATCCTGCATCACAAAGCTGCTCAGGATGAACCTTGACAAAAACCATTGCATCTTCCTTAAGACTTCATTTGCAAAGGCATATTCCAAAAGGAGATGTGTGACAGTCTCTACCCCCCCTGCCCCTGCAGCCGTTTTGAGGGCAGTGAGCAATGGTGCAGACCAACCAGGTGTTCATGAAGCATCTCACAGGTAGTGCCCTTCTCACCACCAGCCAAGTAATGTCTTGGTGCTTGTTGGAAAGTTCTGGTGATGCAGCATTCTGCCAAATGACTTTGACAGTCTGCTCAGGGAACCACATGACAGGATCTACCCTCTCCTTTTCCCTCAGGGTCTTGAGGATGCTGTGTGCTGACCACTTCCTGATGAACTTGTGGTCAAAGGTGTTTATCTTTGCAAATTTCTCCACAAGGACAGGTGATATGGAACAGTCCAACTACTTGGCAACAAGGCTAGTCCCATTCTTCCCAACACCGGGGACAGGTAAAACCTCAGTACGTAGTGACACTTTGTGTTTGTGTACTGTGGGTCACTGCACAACACATGGGCTGCTTTCAGCACAGCTAACCCCTTTCACTTACCCGTTGTCCTGATTAACAGCTTTTCACCCTCCATGGTTTAGTATTAACCACCCATTTGCCTAACTTTCTTTCCCTCTTAGCAAGTTTTGAGAAGATTTGTAGATTTCTTTCCCTCTCTATAGATTCCGCCTCCACCTATCCTCTCACACCTTTCCCCCACCCCAACCCCTGTCTTCATCTGGGTTTAGTATTAACCACCCATTTGCCTAACTTTTTTCCCTCTTAGCAAGTTTTGAGAAGATTTGTAGATTTCTTTCCCTCTCTATAGATTCCGCCTCCACCTATCCTCTCACACCTTTCCCCCACCCCAACCCCTGTCTTCATCTGAAATACCACTTTTTATTAACTGCTAGCAGTTCGGAAGAAGGGTATCTAGACTCAATATGGTTACTCTGCTTTCTTCTCACATGTGCTGCCAGACCTGCTGAGTTTCTACAGTGATTTATCTTTTTTTTGTTTCAGATCTCCAGCATTCACAGAATTAATATCTGTCTGGTTAATTAAGTATTAGATTTATAGAGAAGTACAGCACAGAAACAGACCATTCGGCCCAACTAGTCCATGCCGACCAAGTATCCTAAATTAATCCAGTTCCTTTTGCCAGCATTTGGCCCATACCCCTCTAAACATTTTTATTCATGTGCATTCAGATGCCTTTTAAATGTTGCAATTGTACCAGTCTCCACCACTTCCCTCTGCAGCCCATTCCACACACGCACCACCCTCTGTGTAAAAACATTGCCTCTTAGGTCCCTTTTAAATCTTTCTTCTCTCACCATAAACCAATGCCCTCTAGTTTTGGACTCCCCCACCCCGGGAAAAAGACCTTGACTATTCATCCTATCCCATGCCCTCATGATTTTATAAACCTCTATAAGGTCACACCTCAGCCTCCGACACTCCAGGGAAAACAGCCCAGCCTATTCAGCCTCTCCCTACAGCTTCAAGTTTCACTACATCCTTCCTATAGGAAGGAGACCAGAATATTCCAAAGTGGCCTAACCAATGTCCTGTACAGCCGCAACATAACCTCCCGACTCCTATACTGAATGCTCTGTCCAAAGGAAAGCATACTAAGCACCTTCTTCACTATCCTATCTACCTGCGACTCTACTTTCAAGGAACTATGAACCTGCACTCCAAGGTTGCTTTGTTCAGCAGCACTCCCCATTAAGTGTATAAGTCCTGCCCTGATTTGCCTTTCTAAAATACAATACCTCACATTTACCTAAATTAAACTCCATCCGCCACTCCTCGGTCCATTGGCCCATCTGATCAAGGTCCCATTGTACTCTGAGGTAACCTTCTTCGCTGGATGCTACACCTCCAATTTTGATGTGATTTGTTCAATGTTCAGATGCTGATGAATTTCAAACATCCCCCTTTGGCAGAGTTCTCCTGCCTGAACCCCTCTTTGGCTCTCTCTGATACAGGAAGGTGGAGAAAGTGAGGACTGCAGATGCAGATGCAGTCAGAGTCAAAAAGTGTGGTACTGGAAAAGCACAGCAGGTCAGACAGCATCTGAGGAGCAGGAGACTCAATATTTCAGGCATAAGTCCTTCATCAGGAATGTTCCCCTTCCACACTCTCTCAGATACTGGCCCTAGCGACAGTGAATTGGACCAGAGGCTTTGAAGTTTCTCAGAAGTTTGCACCATTCTCTCAAGAGCTTTTGATAACAGGCACAGAAGCGGTGTGAGAATTTGATTCACAGCAAAAGACTTTTTTTTAACACAAACTGTTTTCAAAAGCAAACTTTCTGAGAAATCTTCTCATTTGCACTCTCCCCTGATTGGAACTGGAATTCTAACCAAACATCATTGACCTGAAAAGTTAACTCTACTTCTCTTCCTGTAGATGTTGTCAGAGCTGTCATTCTTCCCATACTTTGTCTTGTTTCAGAATTCCAACATCACTCCACTGTAGACCTAACAGCTCCTTCCTGAGTGAGCATCATGAAGCCATCAGCAGAATTGACTTCCACTGTGAGCCAAGCCTCATGGCCTGTCCAATCTTTCACTCTAACAAGTGTAGAAGGAAAATTGGCCACTTTGTGAAAAGACAGTAGGAAATAGGAAGAGGCCATTTATCCCCTTTCCCCTCGGCCATATAGTGGGATTACGGCTGATCCATTATTCCTGATCTCCTTTCTTGCCCTTTTCCCATTATCCTTGATTCCCTGACTGATCGAGAATCTTTATCAGTATTCAATATACACAAGGACTCTGCCCCCACAGCTCTCTGTGGCAAGGAGTTCTAAAGACTCACATTGCTCTGAAAGATGAAATTGCTTATTATTTCAGTCTTAAATTGCTTCCTTTTATTCTGAGACTATGCTCTTTGGTCCTACACTCTCCTATGAGCAGAAACATCCTCTCAGCACTTATCCTGTCAAGCCCCTTCAGTTCGTAAATGTAATACTGTCATTGAAACAAAGAAACAGAGTGAGACAACAGGGAACGAAAGGCCAGTAAGCCTGACATCAGCTGACAGGAAAGTGTTGAAATCTTCTGTGCAAAATCCATGTGGAATTTATGGATCTGTAATTAAGGCAGTCTTAACAATGCACTTAGAAAATCTCAGCTTGATCAGCGTTCAGATTGGCTTATAAAAGGGTAATTGTGTCTGACAAATTTACTGGACTTTCTAAAGAATGCAACCAAGAAGGTGGATAAAGGGGAACTAATACATGTTATATACTTAACTCTTGAAAAGGCATTAGATAAAATGCAACAAAAATAAGAGCTTAATCATGAGTCATATATTAGCATGGGTATAGGGCTGGTAAACAAGCAAGATGCACGAGAGGGGATAAACGGGAGATCTTCAGTGTTGCCAGGCTGTAATTGCCTCAAGGGTCACTGCTGGGACTTCAGCTATTTATAACCTATACTGATGACTTAGGTGCAGAGTCTGAGTATAATGTATCTAAGTTTACTGATAATATAAATCTGGTGTGAATGCAAGCTGTGAGGAAGATAAAAGAAGTTATAAAGAGATATAGACAATTTAAGTGAACAACTGGGTGGCAGATGGAGTATAATGTGAGGTTATTTATTTTAGTAGTATGAATAGAAACAGAATAAGTTTTAAACAACAATAAACTTGCAAACATTGATGTTCAGTGTGGACATTGGGAAGATGTTTCTATCAGTAGGAGAGCTTAGGACCCAAGGGCATGGCCTTAGAGTAATGGGAAGACCCTTTTAGAATGGAGACAAGGAGAAACGTCTTCAGCCAGAGAGTGGTGATTCTGTGGAAATCATTGCCTCGGAAGGCTGTGGAGGCTAGGTCATGGAGTATGTTTAAAACAGAGATAGATAGGTTCTTGGTTATCAAGGGGATGAAAGATTATGGGAAGAAAGAGGAAGAATAGGTTTGAAAAAATGAATGGCCTATTGAATGAATGGCAGAGCAGACTTGATTGGTTGAATGGCCTAATTTCTGGCCTTTTATCTTAGCCTGCTGGACACCAAGGATATATTTCCCTCCCCTCCCCTATCAGCATTCCGTAAAGACCACTCCCTCCGTGACTCCCTCGTCAGATCCACACCCCCCACCAACCCAACCTCCACTCCCGGCACCTTCCCCTGCAACCGCAGGAGGTGCAAGACTTCCGCCCACACCTCCCC
>NC_057735.1:38019076-38267183 GCF_004010195.1 Chiloscyllium plagiosum | reverse complement strand
CTGACCTATCACTCTCACCTTGACCTCTTTCCACCATCACATTTCCAACACCCCTCCCCCAAGTCCCTCCTCCCTACCTTTTATCTTAGCCTGCTGGACAAACTTTCCTCATTCCTGAAGAAGGGCTTATGCCCGAAACGTCGATTCTCCTGTTCCCTGGATGCTGCCTGACCTGCTGCGCTTTTCCAGCAACACATTTTCAGCTCTGGCTTAATTTCTGCTCCTGTGTTTTATGGTCTCATGGTCCAGAGAAACGTGAGTGTTTTTGTTTGTTCTTCAATTCAAGGATGATATGTTGCAGGTTTCTGCCATGGGTCATGTGACTGCACAGGCTGATTTTCAACCCCAAGATCTTTGGGCATATGGAGCAGGGTGTCCCACCAGGCAGTGGGATCTAGAATGCAGGATTTGTTTCCTCTACTGCTGCTACTCTGCTTGATCGTTAAAGTAGTTAGACTTGAAGCATGACACAGTTTTGAAGGACAAATTGTCCCCATTTTGAATCAATGCAATACAGGCACACTTCAAGGATCATTTCAGAGGGTCTTTGAAACATACAAGATTCTTAGGGTACTTGTGAAATCTGTGGAATCCTTTGTTGAGGCTGGGTCATTAAGTAACTTCAAGGCTGAGATAGATTTTTTTAATCAGTAATGGAGTCAATGGTTCTGGGAAAAAAGAAAGGAAAGTGGAGGTGAGGTTTATTAGATTAGCCATGACCTCATTGAAAGGCAGAGTAGATTTAATGGGCTGAATGGTCTTCTTCTGCTGTTATGTCTTTTTTGTCTTATTGTCTTCACATCATTGCCACCAAGCCAAGGAACCAGCCTGATTCAGCAAAGATTGCAGAAGACCACATCTTTGAGACAGAGAGTGATAGAGTATGAGTTTTTACACAATAGAAACAAACCCTTCAGCCAATCATCTCTGCTGGTCAGGAAGACCAGAATTGAACAGATTTCTATAAATGGCCTCACCAATGTCCTGTACAGCCACAACTTGACATCCCAACTCCTGTACTTAATACACTGACCAATGAAGGCAAGTTTACCAAACTCCTTCCTCAGTTCACTGTCTATCTGCAACTCCACTTTCAAGGAACTATACCTGTATCCCTAAGTCTCTTTGTTCAGCAACACTCCCCAGCACTCTACAAGTGCAAGTCCAGGCCTGGTTTGTCTTCCCAAAGTACAACACCTCACATTTATCTAAATTAAATTCCATCTGCCACTATTCAGCCCATTGGCCCATCTGATCAACATCCCATTGTATTGTAAGATAACTTTCTTTGCTGTCCACTATATCTCCAATTTTGGTGTCATCTGCAACCTATTTTCACATCCAAACCATTTAATTAAACGATGAAAAGCAGTGGATCCAGCACTGATCCTTGTGGCACACCGCTGGACGCAAGCTCCCAGTCCAAAAAGAACCTCCACCATCACCCTCTGTCTACTGCTTTCAAACCAATTTTGCATCCAATTGGATAGCTCCCCCTGGATTCCATGTAACCGAAGCTTGCTAACCAGCCTATGTGAGGAACCTTGTTGAACTCCTTGCTGAAGTCCATACATACAACATCTACTGATCTGCTCTCATCAGTCTCCCTTGTCACCGCTTCAAAAAATTTAATCAAGTTAGTGAGACACGATTTCTCATGTTAACTATCCTAAACAGTCCTTGCCTTTCTAAATGCATATAAATCCAGTCCCTCAGAATCCCCTCTGACAACTTACCCACCACTGACATCAGGCTCAATGGTGTATACTTCCCTAGCTTTTCCTTACCACCTTTGTTAAATAATAGCACCACATTAGCCAACCTCCAGTTGTCTGGCATCTCACCTGTGGCTGTTGATGATGCCAATATCTGAATAAGGGGTCCAGCAATCGTTTCCCCAGCTTCCCACAAAGTTCTGAGATACACCTGATCAGGTCCCAGAGATTTATCTATCTTTATGTGTTTCAAGACCTCCAGGACTCCCTCTTCTGTAATATGGACACTTTTCAAGACATCACTATTTATTTCCCTGAGTTCCAAGCTTCCATGTCATTCTCCACAGTGAATACTGTCGTAAAATATTCATTTAGGATCTCCCCCATCTCCTGTGGTTCCACACTTTGATGGCCTTGTTGATTTTTAAGGTGCCCTATTCTCTCCTGAGTTACTTTATTGCCCTTAACGTATTTGTAGATCTATTTCAATTCTCCTTAACCCTATTTGCCAAAGGTATCTCATGTCCCCTGTCTGCCTTCCTGATTTACTTCTTAAGTATACTCCTACTGCCCTTACACCACTCTAGGGATTCACTTGAACCCAGCTGTCTATACCTGACATATGCTTCCTTCTTTTTCTTAACTAGAGGCTCAATTTTTCTATTCATCCACCTACCAACCTTTGTCCTTCACAATAACAGGAACATACTGTCTCTGAATTTTCATTATCTCATTTTGAAGGCTTCCCAATTTCCAACTGTGCCTTTACCTGCAAATGGCCTCTTCCAATCAACTCCCAATCAAAACTGGCCATGCGTCAATTTAGCACTTTAACTTTTAGATCAGGTCTATCCTTTTCCATAACTACCTTAAAACTAATATTATGATCATTTGCTCTAAAGTGCTCTCCCACTTACACTTCAGTCACATGCCCTTCCTTATTTCCCAAGAGAAGGTCAATTTTTGCATCTTATCTAGTAGGTACATTGAATCATATAGTGAATCAGAAAATTTTAAATTATACACTTAACAAATTCCTCTCCATCCAAGCCCTTAACAGTATGGCAGTCCCAGCCTATGTTTTGGAAAGTTAAAATCTCCTACCATTACAACCTTACCATTCTGAGAGATATCTGAAATCTCCTTATATATTTGCTTTTCAATTTGTCACTGACTAAGGGCCTATAATGCAATCCCAACAAAGTGCTCATCCCTTTCCTAATTCACAGTTCCCATATTACTTCACTGCACATTCTCCCAGGAATAAGTCCTTAAATACAACCATAATGATATGCTTAACCAAAACTGCCACTCTCCCTCCTCTCTTGCTCCCTTTTCTATATTACTTATTGCATTTATTCCCCAGATACCCCTCCCTGAGCCACATTTCTGTAATTGCTATGACATCCGGTCCCCTGTTCCTAACTATGCCCTAAGTTCTGACCTGCCAGGCCTCTTGCATTGAAATAAATGCAGTTTAATTCATCAATCTTACCTCATTCTCTGCCGCGCTTTTGCCTGTCTTAACTATTCAACTCGCTGCCCTTATCTACTATACTAGCCTCAGACTAATCACTTTACTCACTATCTCTTTGGGATCCCCATCCCACCACCACCACCACCACCGCCACTACTTTAAAGCAAGCCGAGTAGCTTTAGTAAATCTCCCCGCCAGGATGTTGGTCGCCTTCCAATTCAGGTGCAACCCATCCTACTTATACAGACCCCTTCTAACCCAGAAGAGATCTCAATGATCCAAAAATTGTGAATCGCTGCCCCCGTACCAGCTCCTCAGCCACACATTCATCTGCCCTATCGTCCTATTCCTAACCTCACTAGCACAAGGCACTCGGAATAATACAGATATTACCTCAGAGGACCTACATTTTAACATCCTGGCTAATTTCCTATTTGCTCTCTTCAGAACTTTGTCCATTTGTCTTCCTATGTTGTTGGTACCAAAGTGTACCATGACCTTCTGCTGGTCACTCTCCCCTTTGAGAATATTCTGCATCATTTCCAATGTATCCTTGACCCTATTACCAGGAGGGCAACACACCATTTTAATGTCTCACTGTCAACCGCAGAAACATCTGTCTGTCCTCCTGCCTAGACAGTCCCGATCACAATCGATCACTTGGAACCTGACATACCCCTCATCAGAATACAGCCAGTCTATTAAGAAGTAAACATTTCTCCCAATCTACCCTACCCAATCCTTCATGACTCTGTGCAACTCATTCAGAACCCCCCCCCCGCCTCCAGCCTTCTCTGCTCTAAGAAAAACAACCTCAGCCTATCTTCAGAGCTGAATCACACCAGCCCCAGGCAAAATCCTAGTGAATCTCCTCTGAACCCTCTCTCATGTAATCACATCTTCCCTTTTCTATGGCAGCCATAACTGCACAGAATACTCCAGCAAAGGCCCAGCTAATGTTATATATAGCTCTATCATAACCTCCCTGCTCTTATATTCTTGACTAATAATCCCAAATGCCTTCTTAACTACTTTATCTATATGTCTTACTGCCTTCAAGCACCTCTGTCCAAGCACAACCATGTCCCTCTGAACCTCTACTTCCTAGGGTCCTACCATTTGATGTATACTCCCATGCCTGGTTAGTCCTCTCAAAATACATTTAATTCTCACAAGCATTTTTTATGGTAAAGGGGTTTGGCTGGCTGATTTATGATGTTTTAACATTTTTTACCTTGTTGAAAATTAATTAACCAAGATTGATTTCTCAACATTTGCACTAAAGAAGAAAATGGTCATTAGAAGTTGAGTCATGGAACATGTTGGAAAGTGAAAGATGGGTAAATATACCCTGACTAATCTTGACCAGTTTGCAGAAACACTTTTTAACTCAGGCATATTATGTGACAAGATAGACAAAGAAAACAAAAATAAGGACAAGGTCCAACACAACTTTATTGAACACTTTATCAAGAAAAAACAATATTTATCAGATTCTACTATTAATTAAACTCTATCAAACTCTATCAATTTCTTCACAGGACTTTTCAGGAAACAGTTTTAAATCTCTAAGTAATCAGTCTCAAATGTACACTATCTATCTACTTCTGACACGTGCTTCTGAGGATTTATTACACCTTATCCACACCTCTATCCTGGATTGAACAGGCTGGTTCAATAAGGCTAGAACAGGTTGTTCCTCAGTCTTTGAGGATTGGTCGATATTTCAGGATCTGCAGTTGATTTGGTCTTCCTGTCTCATCTAGGGCTGGTTCTACTTCGCAGGTCGAGGTGGTCTCTCTGGGTACAAGGAACTAGAGATAGTGAGCAGCTCTCTAACAGTAAAAGGCGCTCTCTGGAGACACTACTGAAGAATGAGCAAAAGGCAGGGTGATCTGGGGCTCCAGGTTTTACCTTATATCCCCCTCTTTGTGTCCTTTTTGAAGAATCTATAGCCTGTGTCCAATATTAGTATCAGGCAGGGGCAGAAAAATCCAATGAGGTGACGACTTTCCATATTTGGAGATTGCAGAACATGATCTTGAACCTTCAAGTGCTGTCCTTGTTATGCTGTGCCTCTGGCCTCCTACTGAGCTGGGTGCCAAGCCTGTGTAACATTCTTCTAAAACAGCAGCTTCACTTGAGAAATAAACACCAGTCCGTTCTGAAACAATGATTTGGAGATGCTGGTGTTGGACTGGGGTGGACAAAGTTAAAAATCACACAACACCAGGTTATAGTCCAACAGGTTTAATTAGAAGCACTAGCTTTCGGAGCGCCGCTCCTTCATCAGGTGGTTGTGGAGGACACAATTATAAGACACAGAATTTAGAGCAAAAGTTTAGTGTGATGTAACTGAAATTATACATTGAAAAATACCTTGATTGTCTGTTGAGTCTTTCATCTGTTCAAATACCATGATAGTTTCACTTCTTTCATGTGTAAATCACAAAACCCTTTTTAAAAAGTAGCATTCTAAAACAATGTGGTCATTAGCACCTGACCAAACAGCTCCAGTCAATGTGGTTTCATTGGGAACTTGATTGTCGAAGGCTGGCTACATGAATACTGTCTGTTCCAGCTCTGCTGTTTGCAACTTACAACGTCCAGCTAGATTTAAACTTGGTTTCCACATTTCAAGATTTTATCTGTGCTCGTGAAAAAATATCAATGTTTCTGTTACAATCCAGGAAGTCATGTGTCACCTGACCACAAGCAGATGTTCAATGCTCCCAGCCAATAGTATATACATTGCAGAAACTTTTTAAAAATTCTACACATCTTAAGTTCAAACAGGTGGCCCATTGCCTTGTTTATATCTTTGCTTCCTGTTGCCTAGTGCTTATTTGTCAGTGTTTAACTGCTGTAAAGTTTAAAGCTCACTGCAGAAGGAATCAGTGGACAGAAACTAGGCAGTTTACAGAGTATTAATGGAAGAAATTACCTAATGTGATTTGACTTTGCAAATGTGTGTTTTGGCATGGAGTGGGGTGAAGGGTGCAGAGGGGACAATAATTTTCTGATATCTTAATCATTCATTGGCAACCTTTGCAAAATATCCTATTTATATCCAAAATATTCCAGCTGACCTGTCTATGACCAACTCCATTGATGCAACGGAATGCTTGAAAATTCAAGGGAATGACTTAAACTATAGATTCTTACTTCTCCACAGATGTGACATGAACCAGATTCACTGGTTTGTTTAATTGTTTTATTGTTGAATGATGTTGATTCTGGGGCTAATCTGATATTTCTGGGTCTGTACTTGAAATTTGGCCAGAAGAACACTGAACTTGGAAACAAATTGTTGTTCTGTATGTACAGCTTTAGATTTTCCTGACCGTGGAGGGTATAAATATCATTGAAGCAAATGGGAGAAGCATGTTGTCAGACTTACTGTGAAACAATAACCGTACAATTCGTGATAGATTGGATGAAGAGAAATGTTCCCACAATTATCCATCCCGAAGTATCCCGATCACAGCATTCAGCTGCTTCTTAATTGATTCTGCGATATTTGTCTGAACTGTACAGCAGAAAGTACATGCCCTATGTTGATCTCTTTATGTGGAAACAACATCTTAACATTAACTTAAGTTTAGATTAGATTAGATTCCCAACAGTGTGGAAACAAGCCCTTCAGTCCAACAAGTCCACACTGACCGTCCGAAGAGTAACCCACCCAGACCCATTTCCCTCTGACTAATGCACCTAACACTATGTAATCTTCAAAAATTGGCTCGATTTTATGTAACCTTGTTTTGATCTTTTTTTTCCAAAGTTCGAAAACAATGCAACAGCTTATAAAACAGTAATTACTGCTCCAAGAATTTGAAGAAATCAGTTCCAACACTGAAAATCCCTCAAAAAAGGAGCAGCTCTCACAGCCACATTTCCCCATCCTCCATCTTGGATTACCCCTTGAATCAGAAGTTTAGCAAGCAGGTACAGCAAGTGACTAGGAAGACAAATCAAACGGTAGCTTTTTCAAGAGAGATAGAGAATATAAGTCGGGATATCTTGCTACAATTTTATAGAGCATTGATGAGACCACACCAAACGTTGTGCATAAGGTTTTGGCCTTCTCTTGAAAGAGAAATATGTTTTCATTGATGACAGTTCAAAGAATGTCCACAAGGTTGATATCTGCTTTGAAGGAGTTGTCTTATGTGAAAAAGGTTATATGAGAAGGGTCTTATTGGAGTTTAGAAGTTTCAGGTGATCCTGGTAAACCGTAAGAATCCAAAGGAGCTTGACAAGGTGGTTGCTGGGAGATTTTTCCCCTCATGGGACTAGAGTAGGGGGATTTCATTTAAGATGGAAATTTGAAGGAATTCTTTCTCTCAGACAGTTATTATTCACTGGAATTATCTATCCCAGAGAACAGCGGATGTAAAGAACATTATCCCTCTCTCATTCATTGAAGGAAGTCTTAGCTTCTTAATTTTGACTAGTACTAGGTTTTAATTGAAGTGTGACATATCTCTGTGCTAACCAATGGAGAGGAGTTAAAGAAAGAGGAACCAATTCATCCCTCCTCATCTGATTGTAACAGTCAGCATTACTATTCTCATGTATATGCATACTTTTACCTGTTCTGTTTAACAAAGCACCAAAACACAGTTTAAAATTATTCAACATAAACTGTATATGAAGAAAGCGTTCAGATTTTCTTTTAAGTAATTTTGAAAGAATGCTGAAGGTTGAAGAGCATTTTTCCATCAGCACAACTGAACAATGAATCATGAAAAGCTATCTGTGCTACACATTCTAAACCACCCCAATTCAGCAAAAATATCAATTCCAAGCCCATGGTTTTAGGAGAGGCTGAGGTTTTCAGGGAAAAATCTAAAAGCATTAATCAACATATTGTGAATTATGGAATTTTTTTTAACCTTTGATTTACTTATTTCTTAACAAATCTTAATTTCAGGGTTTTTCTAAGATTGTACTTGTGTACGTTTTCTCTTACAAAGTTGGCTTCAGTTATAAACAAGAGCATTTCTTATTTATACAAATATCAGTATGAAGAGAAACAGTTTTTCACTGTTAAGACTGAGATATGTGTGTGTGTGTGTGTGTGTGTGTAAAACATAGTGAGAAGAACAAACATCATCAGGTCATTCCTTCAAAATTAAACTGAATCAATGTTGGATCAGAAATGTGATTGAAGATTATAAGATGTGTTGGGATGTTGACTTATTCATTGGACTGCTGCGATGCTTGTGCTGCCAGAACAGGAACTATTACTGTTAAATGCTGCTTGCTACTTTAAATTCATGGAGAAGTAAT
Source organism: Chiloscyllium plagiosum (assembly GCF_004010195.1). Classification (NCBI taxonomy): domain Eukaryota; kingdom Metazoa; phylum Chordata; class Chondrichthyes; order Orectolobiformes; family Hemiscylliidae; genus Chiloscyllium; species Chiloscyllium plagiosum. The sequence continues at coordinate 38,258,696 of NC_057735.1, read as the reverse complement.
CTCATTCAATGATTAACTTTTTAATTTTGAAGAAATTTTGCAGAACTCTCCTGACAAAGATTAAGCAATACAATTATGCCCGAGCCACAAGTGAAGATGACTTCCAGATGGCTTGGGCTTAATGAATTTGACCTTTTATTTTATTTGACCTGCTTTATTTTTGCCAGTTTACTTGCCTCCCATCAGCTGACAAGATTTTATTTTAAATACATAGTCATTCCCCATTGCAAAGTATCACTGTGGAGTATCTTTTATACATAAAATGCAAGCATTGTGTTCTGCACGGGCCTGAACAGTTTCCAGTTGTTAATCACGCAAAAATGTCACCGCCTTCAGGCGTTACACATATAGATGTGGAGAGGGACATGACAGTAAGTAGCTGTTTATGGCACTTAATTATAGTCTGGCTCACAGCATTAGTGGCTGAGGTTTTCTAAATGTAAAATTACATACAGGCATGACTTGGCTTGGGAGTAGTTGCTCGTGTAAATGAAAGGACAGTACTATACTGGTGAAGTGACCCACAGAAACCAGGAGGAATGGGAGGACAAGAGAAAGCAGCTATTTCACTTTTTGAACCGTACTGTTCTGCAGTACTCTTACAGCGTTACTACCATCTGATTAAATGACGTACAAAAGATTTTACCAGGTTACTGGGATGAGAGATGTCACATTGTACTCGCTTCTTTCTTGAAAAATGAAACCTGAAGGTGACCTACAGAGATCTTTAAGGTTATGAAACTGGATACAGCAATTATTTCTTCTTATTGAAGTGAGTGTACTCAGAGGCCATCTATACAAGATAATCACCAAAGTACATAATGAGGAATTCTGAAGAAATATTTGGTGCAAGTTTGGAATCCACTTCCACAGAGTGATTGAAGTGAATAGTGGATGCATTTAAAGGAAGCCAGACAAGTATATGAGGGAGAAGGGAAAGATGGTTGCAATGGTAGATTTAGATGAGAAAATGTGGACGAATGACCAATTTCTCAGCTATTTATCCTGTGTAATTACAATAGATGATGCAGTTAGATTTAGGTCCTGTAATGTTTGTAGGTAAATAGTTTGAGGCTATTGGGTAAACTGGATTGCTAGTGAATACTTTAAGATCTCTCCTTTAGAGAAACACATAAAAGGTAAAGAATCAGACAATAATATCTGCTATCTAACTTCTTTACACATGTTTCAATATGCTCAAATGTGTCAAGTCATTGAACATTAGAAATCTGAAATAAAAACAAAAATTATTGGAAATACCCAGCAGAATCTATAGAGAGAAACACCTAATATTCCAGGTTGATAATCCAGAACTGGAAAAAATTAGAGGTATAAAAGGCTTTAAACAAGGTTTGACTTCTGGCCATCCTGATGTTGCCTGGCTTGCTGTGTTCTTCCAGCCTCCTGCCTGTCTATTTTGGATTCCAGCATCTGCCGGGCTTTTTTTTTGTCTCCAGGCAAGTATGGAGGCAGAGAAAAGGAGAGGGAGAGGAAAAAGCAAACAAGAAGGTCTGAGTTAAAAATCACCCAACACCAGGTTATAGTCCAACAGGTTTATATGAAAGCACTAGCTTTCGGAGCGCTGCAACCACCTGATGAAGGAGCAGCGCTCCACAAGCTAGTGCTTCCAAATAAACCTGGTGGACTATAACCTGGTGTTGTATGATTTTTAACTTTGTACATCTCAGTCCAAAACCGGCGTCTCCAAATCAAGAAGGTCTGAGATGGTTTTGGAAAGATTAACTGACAAAAGGAGTGAAGCTGCAAGGCAATAGGAATGGGAAGAAATGGTGAGCCCTCACTGTCCTGGTGGGGATTTGGAGGAGGAGAGGAATAGGCTGTCCATGGTGAAAAAGATCAGGGCCAGAAAACTGCTGACATGGCAGATGCAAACGGGGTTAGAAGAACTGAAACCAAGAGCGAAGTTATTACCTGCAACCTATATCTGAAAAAAAAATGGGAGCATTGGATATGATCTAAAATTCTTGAGTCTGGAAGACTTCTTCATCAGAACAGTGTGGAGGTCAAGGCCACAGTGGGAGTTGTAAGAGAATTAAAATGGCAAGCAATCAGAAAGTCAGGGTCACAGTTACAGACTGAATGGACACAATGTCCCCACTGCAGAGGAGAGCACGGACAGTGAGCAGCAAAAGCAGTGAATTTAGGGGAGTACAAATGAATCACTGTTTTAGTCTAGTGTTTGGGCCCCTGGAGATTTGGGATGGGAGGAAATAAAAGGGCAGATTTGGCAACGGAAAAGTTCAATGGATTTGACGGGTCGGAGTTTGACTGGTTGAAGAGAGGGTTGGGATGTGATGGATGGAATGGCCTTTCAATGCTGAAAGTGATGGGCAGAACTGCAGCTTATGGGAATCCTCAGTTGAAAAAGACACGTCAGAAACACGAGTATGGAAGGTTTCAGCATAAGAACGGATATGACAGAGACAGAGAAACTGATAAAATTAGATAACCCCTTACTGGAATTAGGGTGTGAAGAAACCTAAGCAAGGTAGCTATTGTGTCATGAGGGGTGACCTTATAGAGGTTTACAAAATTATGAGGGGCATGGATAGGATAGGCAAAGTCTTTTCCTTGGGGTCGGGGAGTCCAGAACTAGAGGGCATAGGTTTAGGGTGAGAGGGGAAAGATATAAAAGAGACCTAAGGGACAACTTTTTCATGCAGAGGGTGGTATGTGTATGGAATGAGCTGCCAGAGAAAGTGGTTGAGGCTGGTACAATTGCAACATTTAAGAGGCATTTGGATGGGTTTATGAATAGGAAGGGTTTGGAGGGATATGGGCATGGTGCTAGCAGGTGGGACTAGATTGGGTTGAGATATCTGGTTGGCATGGACGGGTTGGACCGAAGGGTCTGTTTCCATGCTGTACATCTCTATGACTCTGTGACTCTATTCGCATTCCCTTTTAGATCCCTTTCTACAACTCTGTCTCCTCACTCTTTTCCAGAACTATGTAATCATTCAATCTCTCCAGTCTTAACTTCCCTGCTCACCTCTCTTCACACTGCTCTACCAAAGCCCTGTGGGATCTTGCTGTTCTTATCTGTGGATCATTCTATCTGCATATTGCATCGTCCCTGCCTCTCTCTACCTAACTAAGTCTCTGTTGTTGCATCTCTCTGTCTCTCCTTCCCTCTGTCCTCTGGTTATCTCCCTGCATCTCTCTCTCTCTCCCCCCTCTCTCTCCCCCCCCCCCCCCCCCCCCCCCACCAACCTCTCTCTGTTCTATTCTGTCCCATTGCTGTCCAGATGGGGGTGAAGTGGTTTGAAGTGGTGTTCACACTGGGGGGAGGCAGGCAATGCCCGGGGACTGAGATCTTGCTGTGCATGAAGGCAGTCAGTCAAAAGGACAGTTAAGTCTGTACATTCTCATTGTTTCCTCCACTGCAGTGGCTGGGATTTGGCAAGGGAAAATATTGGATTGAATGGAAATACTGAGGAGTTTTTATACATGGGTGTGTTATGGAGGGGAAGTTCGGAGGGGTCAATTAAACAGGCCACCACCCTGCCAACTGAGCTCTGACCCAACACTTGTCTTTGATGCAACTTCCCCAAGATATCTGCTCAAAGAAAGCTGAGGTGATCAGTCATTCCTCACACATTAGTATGCATCAACAACGGGAATTTTTTTTCCCATTTAAAATATGTTTCATGGCCGCACTGCTTGGCCTTTGATATAGCCAACCTTTGGCCCTACGTCAGTCAACATTGAGACTTTTCTGGTCTCTCACTTGTTCTTGTCAAATCTGGCTCAACCAATTGTAAACATTTTAATACTGTGAGGTAAAAACAATGACTGCAGATGCTGGAAACCAGATTCTGGATTAGTGGTGCTGGAAGAGCACAGCAGTTCAGGCAGCATCCAGGAAGCAGCGAAATCGACGTTTCGGGCAAAATGCTATGTCCATTGTCTGATGTTGCCCTTTGCTGTTTCACCAGAGAGCAGTAAACCCTGAAAAGACCTTGTCAGATGTTTGACATAATTCTCTGGAAAATCTCTGGTACAGAGGCAATTACAAACAGTAATCTGTTAAAACAAAATCTTCCAAACACAGTTATAAATGTGGTAAGCAATCTTGATTGCTTATCTAATAGCACTTACCAAGAGCCTCCATTTGCATCAGGTTTTATGAAAACTTTGCTCCTGGATAGTTCAGCAAGGCTCTTGTCAGCCATGGACATGATGTGAATTTTGTTTGCTTCCAGCTTATTGAGTTGTGTAAGATTAAGACAAATATCAATAGGCTTGGGTACTGGGACTATGTCTGAAGATCATTTTGTTAGTTTTAAAATTAGTGAAATGGCACTCATTCTTGTTATCTCTTGTTGTATTAAATGTTGCATATCTTCCTTGGTGGAGGAAGGCAGAAATGTTTAACATCTTTCTTCAGTGTGATGCTATATTCAATGTTGAACCTTTCTAACTCTTTGAATAAATTAGGATATTCCTTTTCAAACAAACGTTTTAGCTTTTGTTGCATAACTTGGAGCTTCTGAATGAGATTAAAAACAACACATGCTCAGGAATAAGACTGAATTTTGGTGAAATTTGCTTTTAGTATTTGGTGTCCTGTATGTTGGAGAGTTTCTTGTGGCATTACTTTAACATTAAGTGCAATGTCTTCTGGATCATGCAGCTGAACCAATCATCTGTAAGCAGTGTTTTGTTAACCAAGGGCATCCATCTGACAATAATGTGACATTTACTCCCAATTTTAACTTGAATTTCATGATATTCCCATTGACTGGTTTGCTGCTATCCCATAAAAAAGCCCTGATTTTATCTGCTACTAGTGAATACTCTACCTTATTTAACTTTTTGTATGTGTAATTCTACAGCTTTTTTGTGGCTCTGTCCTGTTTTGGTACATTTTCTGGAAGTACACCAAGACATCTGGTTCAAAATGCTGGGCACTGTTACTGGCCTGTGAGGTTTTGTTTCTGCAAAAGCTTTTGGTATTTGTGTCTGTCTTAACTGCTTGGGACCTGGTGTGTTTTTTGGGATAGTGTACCTTAGATTCTGTAGGTCTCCTGTGCCAAGTCTTAACTACTCCTCTTAGGATTGATCTGTTTTGCTTCCAATTCACTGTTCTTCTGGAGTTCAGTCTTCGTTGTACTATAATAAATCAGGCAAAGACACATCAGTGATACATACAACAATAAGTCTCTTACGAATTTTAAATTGAAGTTACCATAGTTACACCTATCTACTAGTCTGTAGAGATCATTTATGAATTCCTCAGGGGATTTACCTGGATGCTGTACTCTTGTTAAATTCTGCATCTTCCAGAATTTTACTAATTCTGAGGATTAAATAATTGACAAACATTTTTAATACTTCTTTGAATTTGTCTGATGTTTCATTTATTTTTTGGTGAGTGATAACATCATCTTGTATACTCCCACTTGTGTCCAGAGGTATACTGATTTGTACAACTTCTGTTGTGCATCTGGTTTAGAAGCTAATCCATACCTCAAAAATTAGCTTCTACAGGATGTCCAATTTTGTGTTCTATTTGGCTCATCTCTGAAATTATTTCTGGTACTATCTCTGATGTAATTACTCTGTAATAATGGTGGTTCTCCCACACTTCACAGTCCTTCACAGCTGTAATAGAGCTTTTATTTAAAGTGAAAATTTTGTTGTATTTGGGACTTCACTAGGACTGTTCCTGCATTTCTCTGTGGATTTATTAAATCAGCTGTGATCTGATTGAATAATAGATCACAGTCAAGAGGCTAAATGGCCTAATCTTGCTTATGATTTGTGTGATCATATAATTTTGCCTTCTGAAAAAATGTTCCTGTTAGATCAGAATCACATTATCCTATAAATTGTCCAACTGCTGTCAGTGGCTTGGCTAACAAATTCCTGGACCCCCAGGATACATGTTTTTTTCTCCCATGGCCCACTTAGTTCCAACTGTCCTGCAGTGTCTCCACACAATGGCAGCAACGCCTGATCAGAGTTCTAACTAATTTTTTGTTAACAATTACTACCCTTTCAGCCTAAGTTACCATGTAATTCATTGTCTCTCCTTTTCTACAACAGGTTTTTGGTTCAGATTCATGCAATTCTTGGTGTCTGGTCTGCTCACCAACAGAACTTGGACTCACGACCACTTCCACAAAGAACCATCTTGTGATGTAGCCTGTCCCTCTGCCTTGGAGCTGCACATTGCCACACATCTTCTGTCAAGTCTGAAAGGCTTCTTGTGTCATTCTCAAAGGTATTGGAAGTTTATTGTTGCCACAAAGTTTACTGTCATCAACAGTCAGGAATATGTTTCTCCTGATACATCTGGGTCACCAATCTGTTTTTATTCACGTTTTTTTCTTGAAGTGTTAAATTCTACTTTCTCTTAAATGGCACCATTTAAAAATAGCACTGATCGACATGTTGTAGCAGGGGCCCACTGCTGATACCATGTTGCGTGTGGCTTCCTTCAAGCCCAAAGTAATCAAGTGTAGATGAGGACATCCTCCTTTCTGGTCTAATACAAAGAGTCTTGTGGAGTAAACAATATGAAGCTCTTTGCATTCCTACAACTAATTCTAGTTCTATTTGACCTACATAACTGCAGAGATGGTTAAATCTGCTCCAGGTCTGTCTCCTACCAGCTCTTTCTTTACCTTGTTCCTGCAGCTTCTTCCCAGGTGGTGGTAGTTACTGCACCCAGTTAAGTATGAACCCTTTCTGACCTGTGTAGAACAGAAATCGCTTCTTAATCTTTTTTTTTCAAATTCCAACCAATAAAGCCCTAATTTATGTAATCTCTCCTCATAATTTCACTTTGGAATCCAGGTACCATTCTGAAAATGATTCACAACACTCCCTTCAAGATCAATATATTGTCTTTCATTCCATTCAGTTTCACTTCTTGTATGATGGAATTTGAATTTGCAACCTCAGTTTTCCTGCCTTCAATGGACCATTTGCTGAACATATCTATTTTAAAATAAGAGAAGTTAATGATACAGAGGCCAGTATCCTGTCACCAAGTCACCCTTTGTTTATACATGGCGAGCCCTTGACACTATCCTTCAGAGCCAGCTCTTGGAGGGAACAGGATGTCTGACACTCCTGCTCTTATCTGTCAGTCAGGGCTCCCTGATTGAACCAGATTAACAGCCCCAATCAGGGAACTCATGGTAGAGATCGACCTGGCTGACCTGGTTACAATCACTACAGTAGGTTATGAAATGGCAAGTATCAAAAGATTGTTTCTACTGGTTAGCAAATCAGCAGTTGAGGAGTGGGAGGGTGCAAATTTAGGAATATCACAAGAATGAAGGAGACGGTTCGCAACAGTTTCTCACAGAGGTTTATGACAGTTTGGACTGCTTTATCACAAGTGGCTACTGAGAATGTTATAACATTTGTTAAGTATCATAGAATCCCTACAGTGTGGAAACAGGCCCTTTAGCCCAACAAGTCCACACCAACCCTCCAAAGAGTATCCAACCCAAACCCATTCCCCTACCCCTATTACTGTACATTTTACTCCTGACTAATATACCTAAGTTACACATCCCTGAACACTATGGGCAATTTAGCACGGCCAATTCATCTAACCTACACAGCACCTGAAGGAAACCCATTCAGACACGGGGAGAATGTGCAAACTCCACACAGACAGTCGCCCGAGGCTGGAATCGAACCCAGGTCCCTGGTGCTGTGAGGCAGCTGTGCTAACCACTGAGCCACTGTGTCGCCCAAGTGTTTGGGAACAAGACAAAATACTACCAGAAAAGAGCTGAAATAAGGATTAGGTTAGATAGCTTCAGTTGTATTAGGCACAATGAATAAATAGTCCTTTTATTACTGCACCCTGTAAGTACAGTTATAGAGTCATATAGCACAGAAACAGACCCTTCAGTCCAGCCAGTCATAATCCCGAACTAAACTAGTCCCACTTGCCTGCACTTGGCCCACATCCCTCCAAACATTTCTTATTCACATATTTATTGAAATGTCTTTTAAACATTGTAAATGTACCTGCGTCCATCACTTCCTCTGGAAGTTAATGCCACACACAAACCACTCTCTGTGTAAAACAGTTACCTCTTACGTTCTTTCTAAATGTTTCTCTTCTCACCTTAAACATATGCCCCCTAGTGTTGTAATGCCCCACCCAAGGGAAATTTACGTGCCATTCATCTTACCTATATCTATAATGTACTATAATGACTTCACGTTTTATTCAATTCTCTTCATGCCTTCACCGAATTGTGTGACTGTGCTACTAAGCAGTTCAGAAAGTTCAAGCCAGAGAAGTCCAGCAACAGATTCTTACACTTTGCTGTGAATCAGATTGTGGTCTAGCAAGAACAGTGAGCTGCATTTGTACATTAAAATGGGGAATTGGTGAGTTTACAGGAAGGAGTTGGGATGCATCCATGTTTGCAGTTTACCCAGGTGTTTTGTCTGACAATAATGTCGTTGGAGTGAACTAATCTTACTTGAAAGATAAGTTAGCATGAAGCCTTCAATGGCCAGAAATCAGCTATTTGCTTTGTGGTTGAGCAAAGAGCAAAGAATAAAGAAAATTACAGCACAGGAACAGGCCCTTCGGTATCCAAGCCCTGCATCGATCCAGAACTGATCTGTTTATTCCCATCACTGGAGACTTCCAAACATTTAGCCAGGATTAGCCGATGAACTGATTTGTACTGGTTTTGCAAATTATGAATGTATTTGGGCAAAACAACAGAATCAGGGGAAGATGAGGAAACAAACACAGAGAATACTGGAGAAACTCAGCAGCACTGACAGCATCAGAAACTTGGTTTTATGATTAGAAATACCCTCCTGAAAGGGTGGAGGCGTGCATTCAGTAAGAACTTCCCAAACAAAATTAGATAGATGAGCAAAGAAGAGAAAATGTAAAGTTGTGAAGAAAGAGAAGGGGAATAATTGGACTGCACTTTGAAAGAGCTAGTACAGACTCCATGGCCTAAATGGCCTTGTTTTGTGGTATATTGTTCTACAATTCAATATGATACATAATGAGCTACCATATGCACTTTCCAACTCCCTTCTAACAAAATCTATTCTGCGTAATTTATTGAAATAGTGTCAAGTTTTTGTAGTCCCCTCTCTTCAGTTCCAGGAAACCACAAATCAATTGACTGTCACAGTTGACATGTGTGTAATCAATGTAAATTTTGTATTGTAACTCAGAGTCATGGTAACAAATATAAAGTAGTATTTCGTTTTTAAAGCCTCGATCTACAGTGCACTTGCAAGTACTTTGGTTGAGTACATTCTCATGATAGCTATATAAATATTTTTGTAAAGTCACAGAGCCACACATTCCTGCTCAATGTTTGCAAATTTATAGAACAGCCGAAGTGACAGAGGAGAGAATCATGCTGCCCAGCCAGCAGCAGAGGGCAGTAGCAGTTCACAGAATTTGATGGAATTCCCCAGTCTCCTGTGCAGAAACCCTGATCAAAGCACAGATTCTTCTTTCCCAGGGAATTTTCCCAGTTTCCAAGAGAGATATTGAATATTTTGGGAATAAATTGGTGTACATTTTTTTGTGGGGTCTTTCCACATTATCATTTGAACCTCTAAAATGACAGTGCCACTTTCTGATTCGGTTTCCTGGGGAAGCATTTCTGTGACCTTGAGGCTGACTGTTGCTCTTACTTTAAGGGGTAAAGAGAAATTTCCAAAGGAAAAGCAATTTTAATCAGAGTAGTTAATACTCGGTGAGTCTCTTTTTAGGAATAGTGCTGTGTCTGGAAGAGTAGCGGTTGCTATAAAAAGGGAGGCAGTACTTAGGGAGTAGGAACACAGTGTGAGAATTTGAGAGTCTATGTGTTGCTTTAGACGAAGCAATGGACTTTCATTCATATAGCACCTTGAAAAATCTCAGGATACCACAAATCAGCCAGCAAAGGGTTGTTGAAAGTGTAATTACTTGACTACATGAGATAAAACAGCTCCAGCACTTTTTTCCCATCCCTAATTGCCCTGAGCAGTTGGGGTTGAACTACCTTCTTGAACCACTGCAGTCCTTAGGGTGTTGAGCTGACAGTACTGTTAGGACGAGAGTCCAGGATTTTGACACAGCGACAATGAATGAACAGCAATATATTTTGGAGTCAAGATGGTGAGTGGCTCGGGGGGGAGCTTTCAGGCGGTGCTTTTCCCATGCATCCACTTCCCTTGTCCCTTGAGATGACAGAGTTTGCAGGTTTGGTAGGTGCTGTTGAAGGAACTGTGCTGCGAAGCGTCAGTGCATCTTGAAGATGGTACACACTATGCCACTGTGTGTTGGTGGTGGACAGACTAAATGTTTAAATTGGTGGATGAAGTTCCGAACAATTGGGCTGTTTTGTTCTGGATGGTGTCAAGCATCTTGAGTGTCACTGGGGCTGCACTCATCCAGATTAGTAGAGAATATTCCATCACACCCCTGACTTGTGACTTATAAATAGTGGAAAGGCTTTGAAGAGTTGGATGGTGTGTCCTTTAGAGTCATTCAGATATACAGCATGGAAACAGATCCTTCCGTCCAACTCACCCATGCTAAGCAGATATCCTAAACTAATCTAGTCCCATTTGCCAGCGTTTGGCCCATATCCCCCTAAACTCTTCCCGTTCATGTACCCACCCAGATGCCTTTTAAATGTTGTAATTATATCAGCCTTCACCACTTCCTCTGGCAACTCATTCCATATACATACCACTCTCTGTGAGAAAAAATTGCCTCTTAGGTCCCTTTTAAATTTTTCCCCTCTCACCTTAAATCCATGTCCTCAAGTTTTGGACACTCCCACCCCAGCAAAAAGATCTTGTCTATTTATCCTATCCATGCCCCTCATGATTTTATAAACCTCTGCAAAGTTACCCCTCAGCCTTTAACATTCCAGGGAAAACAGCCCCAGCCTATTTAGCCTCTCCATATAGCTCAAACCCTCCAACCCTGGCAACACCCTTCCAAATCTTTTTTGAACTCTTTCAAGTTTCACGACATCCTTCCAAAAGCAGGGAGGCCTGCATTGCATGTAGTATTCCTATAGTGACCTAACCCCAGTGTCCTTTACAGCCACAACAAGACCTCCCAACTCCTATAATCAATTCACTGACAAAATAAAGGCAAGCATACCAAATGTTTTCTTCATTATCCTACCCACATGTGACTTCACTTTCAAGGAGCTATGAACTTGCACTCCAAGGTCTCTTTGTTCAGCAACATTCCCCCAGACCTTACTATTAAGTGTATAAGTCTTGCCCTGATTTGCCTTTCCAAAATGCAGCACCTCACATTTATGTAAATTAAACTCTATCTGCCACTCCTTGGCCCATTGGCCCATCTGATCAAGATCCCATTGTACTCTGGGTAGCCTTTTTCGTTGTCCACTACACCTCCAATTTTGGTGTCATCTGCAAAATTACTAACCGTATCTCCTATGTTCACATCCAAATCATTTATATAAATGACGAAACGCAATGGACCCAGCACCGATCCTTGTGGCACTCCACTGGTCACAGGCCTCCAGTCTGAAAAACAACTCTCCACCTCCAACATCTGTGTTCTACCTTTGAGCCAGTTCTGTATCCAAATGGCTAGTTCTCCCTGTATTCCATGACATCTAAGTTTGCTAACCAGTCTCCCATCAGGAACCTTGTTGAACACCTTCCTGAAATTCATATAGATCACGTCCAACACTCTGTCCTCATCAATCCTCTTTATTACTTCTTCAAAAAACTAAGTCAAGTTAGTGAGACATGATTTCCCACGCACAAAGCCATGTTGACTAGCCCTAATCAGTCCTTGCCTTTCCAAATACATGTAAATCCTGTCCCTCAGATTCCCTCCAACAACTTGCCCACCACCAATGTCAGGTTCACCAGTCTATAGTTCCCTAGCATTTCCTTACCACCTTTCTTAAATAGTGGCACCCGTTAGCCAACATCCAATCTTCCGCATGTCACTGTGACGAGAGACTTCCTAGCTTCTGACCTGTTTTTGTATTTATATGTCTAGTCCAATTGAGTTTCTGATGGATAGTGACTGCAGGATGTTGATTCGACAATGTTAATGTCACTGACAGTCAAGTGGAGATGTTAATTCTTTCTTGTTTGAGATGGTCATTCTCAGACACTTGTGTGGTACAAATGTAACATGCTACCTATCAGCTCCAACCTAGATATTGTTCAGGTCTTGTTGCATATGGTCAGTGTCTGAGGAATTGCAAATGGTGCTGAACATTGTGCAATCATTACTGAACAGTTCTACTTTTGACCTTGTGATGGAGGGAAGGTCATTGATGAGGCAATTGAAGCTGCTTAGACTGAGAAACCCCCGCAGAGATGCTCTGGGAGTGAGATGATTGGCTTTCAATAACTGCCATCATTTTCTGTGCGTTAGGTCTTACTCCAACCAGTGGAGAGTTTTTCCCTTGATTCCCATTGGCTTTAATTTGTCTAGAGCTCCTTAATGTCTCAATCAAATGCTCCCGTACTTTCAAGGACAGTCATTACCATCTCACATCTGGAGGTTAGGTCTTTTGTGCAGATTTGGACCAACATTTTGCCCAAGAGGCCAGGAATTGAATGGCCCAGGCAGAAACTAAATTGTGATTCAGTGATCAGGTTATTTCTGAGCAAATGCCACTTGATAGCACTGTTGTTGACACTTTCCGTCATCTTGATGATGATCAAGATGAGGCAGAGATGGGTGGTAACTTTCCGAATTGGATTTGAGCTGCTTCTTTTTTGTGTACAGGACATGGCTGGGCAATTTCCATCTTCTTATACTGATGTGTTGTAGCTATGATTAGAACAGACTAGCTGGGGCATGGCTTGTTCTGGAGCACAGGTTTTCAGTGCTCTTCCATTACAGTGTAGTAAACATACAGACAACATGCACAACAGCAAGATCACATGAAGTATAAAGCAACAAATGACCGGAAAATGTTTTTAACGATGTTGGTTGAAGGTTAGTCATTGGACAGGACACTGAGACACGTTCTCTTGTTTTTTTGAGTAACTTTGTATTTGTTCCACCCCCTGAGTGGGCAAAAGAGGCATTTATTAAATCACGTCTTGGGATAAATTTGTGACATTTGGCTTTTACATCTCAATGGGAATTTTTTTTTAAGGAATTCCCATTTGTCCTTTATCAGGAACTTATTTTGTCACCGTTATTAACTAATATCAATCATTGTTGCATTTGGGTTTTGTAACCTATAACACACATCAGTGATGCAAAACCCTGTAAGGAACCAACAGTTAGACACATTAAACTGGTCCTATAGTCATAATCATGTACAAGATAAATCCATAGTTACATATTACAGAACGTTTGCTTTAATAATCGCATTATACTGCAAACTGAATGTCGAAGTGCTCCAAATTAAATCACAGACCCAGTTTCCTACTGTCAACAAATGTAGCAGAACTGCATCAAATTCTTTGGTAAGTAGTCTGATTTTTTAAAAGAAAGCAGATTTTGTGAAATCCTACTCCTTTAATCTAATCTGTTTTATTTTATTTTATTTGTTTTAGTTAGGGTCAAGGTTTAGATTTTAAGAATTGTTAGATGCAAGAAGATCTTTTTCAGAGGGAGTTTAAAAAAATTAATGCCAAATGTTTTTAAAACTTCTGGTAATGTTGGATTAAAGAAACTAAGGCACTGACTGAAATGTAGAAGGGCAAGGAATGGTGAAGCATTCCAAATCAAAACATAACGTGTAGTGGTGGGTTCTCCGGTTTATGCATCGTACATTTACCGGTCGGTTCTTGGGCATATATTCCAAACACGGTGTTAGTTTGAAATAGTGTTCGAGATCAAATTTTGTCACTGAATCACTATTGATTTATTCCTGTTGATTGGGCACTGTGCAGTACGAGGGGCATAAGAGAGGCTTCTGATCTAAGTGCTCGGTTTTATGTGAACAGGTCCAGCCTGAACAAGGACATAAAAAGACAGTGCCACAATTGCAATGTAAACAAGGAGATGGGAGTTGGAAGAGTGCTCTTGAAAGGCATTTTTGGTGTAAATAGGTGAGTTAATGAAATTTATACGTCAATACATTTTGGGAATCCGCAGTTACAAAAGTGTAGCCAGGAAAAGTTTAAAACTAGGAAGAAAGTTATGTGATTGTAATGTGGGATATGTACTTAGGGCTGGATTTTCCTTCTGGGAGTTCTGAACTCCTTCTGACTCAAGGCAGCCAAACTCATAGGAAATGCTTAATGTGATTTTCCCTGGAGCCATTAGTCCAAATCATGGCCAGAGGGCAGGCTCACTGTCCAATTGAGGATAGCCAGTGGACTCCCTAAGGTGGATACCAATCAGGGATTTTACAGCTAGCCAGCAGCAGACGAAGCCATGACAGGTAAGTGGGGAACAGGGTGTTTCATATTGGAGGCTCCCTCTTTCCATCTGTTTAACGTGCAGCCTGACCATTACTGTGCTGGGGAATGGGGGTGAAAGGAGCCTCTCTACACAGTGGCCTGCACCCCGACAGGTGTTGAAGGCTCTAAATCTCCCTGAAATCTTCCCCACCTCCAGGGAGGCAAACTAATACCACCCATCAGGAAACCTGGAAGCTGACTGGAAAAGACCAGTCAGCATCCTTCAAGTCAAGATTAGAGTGGTGCTGGAAAAGCACAGCAGCTCAGACAGAATCCCAGGAGCAGGAAAATCGACGTTTTGGGCAAAAGCCCTTCATCAGGAATCACCACTCTGCCTCTTGGAGATGTCGTGCTGCTGAGATTGAGCAGGAGAACTCGAACACGGGTCATCAGTGCTGCTTCCAGTTCCTACTCACCTCCATTTCTGGCAGAAGCTCAAAGGTGGGCCCAAAGAACTACAGAATACACAGCTATTGGGATTCATTGTGATTTGCTGCTGGTGGATTCTGTTTAATAATGATCATGTTTCAAATGAGACTTAAAACCATTCTCACAAAGAGGCTATTCTGCCATCTTTCATTTGTTGGTTCTCTGTAAGTGCTACTCTCCTGCTTGAATCACCCCCATCCCTTTTAAATTTTGTTTTAATTTTATATTTGTAAATTCATCACTTTTAAAATATAAGTTTGTGACTTGGTGCCAGTTATTCAGTTTCCCTAGTCTTGAATTTTGAAAATTGTTTAAATGTATTTGCTGGTTCCTATTTGTTGTTTCTCATTCCAATTTAAGGATAAGGTTAAGAGAAATGCAAGCTCTCCTGCTTAGCAATAAACATAGCTGGCTGTGGACGACTTACCATCTTTCTAAGACTTCTTGGTCTGTTGCATCTTATTCTTGGGTGAGACTGAACTTTGACATTGAAGCTGTTTTCTCCTAGCCTTAGAAGCTATATGGATGAAGGTTGCTGGGTAATCGTTTGCAACTATTTAGAACCATCTCACTGATAGGCGGCCGGAGCTCCTGCGTCCAATTTAAAGTTGGTGTGATGTGAATTGACTTTGAGCTTCATATGTCAAGATTGGATTTTCTCTGTTTGTGCTTTCCCCAAGGGAAATAATTCCCTGCGTACGGCTGCCTTGAAAAGCACATGAACAGGAACTGCTGGGAAGACAGCAGGTCTGGCAGCATCTGTGGAGAGAAAGCAGAGTTAACTTTTCAGCTGTGGTGGCCCAGGTTCAGGCAGAGGTTTTCCCGCAGTTTCTGTTTTGATTTTTGATTTCCAGGCTGAGTTTTTCCAGCAGTTTCTGTTTTGATTTCTGATTTCCAGGCTGAATGTTTCCGGCGATTTCTGTTTTGGTGTCCGATTTCCAGCATCCGCAGTAATAGAGTCATAGAGTCATAGAGATGAACAGAATGGAAACAGACCCTTCAGTCCAACCCATCCATGCTGACCAGATATCCCAACCCAATCTAGTCCCACCTGCCAGCACCTGGCCCATATCCCTCCAAACCCTTCCTATTCATATACCCATCCAAATGCCTCTTAAATGTTGCAATTGTACCACCCTCCACCACATCCTCTGGCAGCTCATTCCACACACGTACCACCCTCTGTGTGAAAAAGTTGCCCTTTAGGTCTCTTTTATATCTTTCCCCTCTCACTCTAAACCTATGCCCTCTAGTTCTGGACTCCCCAATCCGAGGGAAAAGACTTT
The DNA here is from genome assembly GCF_004010195.1 of Chiloscyllium plagiosum. Lineage (NCBI taxonomy): Eukaryota > Metazoa > Chordata > Chondrichthyes > Orectolobiformes > Hemiscylliidae > Chiloscyllium > Chiloscyllium plagiosum. The sequence continues at coordinate 38,242,584 of NC_057735.1, read as the reverse complement.
GCCTATTTATCCTATCCATGCCCCTCATAATTTTTTAAACCTCTATAAGGTCACCTCTCAGCCTCCAACGCTCCAGGGAAAACAGCCCCAGCCTGTTCAGCCTCTCCCAATAGCTCAGATCCTCCAACCCTGGCAACATCCTTGTAAATCTTTTCTGAACTCTTTCAAGTTTCACAACATCTTTCCGATAGGAAGGAGACCAGAATTGCATGCAATATTCCAACAGTGGCCTGACCAATGTCCTGTACAGCTGTAACATGACCTCCCAACTCCTATACTCAATACTCTGACCAATAAAGGAAAGCATACCAAATGTCTTCTTCACTATCCTATTTACCTGCGACTCCTCTTTCAAGGAGCTATGAACCTGGACTCAAGGTCTCTTTGTTCAGCAACACACCCTATCACCTCACCATTAAGTGTATAAGTCCTGCTAAGATTTGCTTTCCCAAAATGCAACACCTCTCATTTATCTGAATTAAACTCCATCTGCCACTTCTCAGCCCATTGGCCCATCTGGTCCAGATCCTGTTGTAATCTGAGGTAACCCTCTTCGTTGTCCACTACACCTCCAATTTTGGTGTCATCTGCAAACTTACTAACTGTACCTCTTATGCGTGCATCCAAGTCATTTATGTAAATGACAAAACGTAGAGGGCCCAGCACCGTTCTCTATTTTCATTTCGTGCCTTTAAAGACAGTTGCTTTGTACTTTTGGAAGACACACTCATAAATGGGTGGACCTCCTTCGTACTGTCATGGGTAAAATGGTGGTTGGCAGCTTTTCCCAGCTAAATGCTGCCACACAGCCCTTTTGGTTTTACGTCCACTGCAGCTGATAGCGTGACAGGGATTACACCCTTGCTTAGGTTTGCCTGGGGGACTCTGTTCCATACGTTTCTTGAGTGGGGTAAAGTGGAACACATTGCTCATTCGAGATGAAGCTGGTGTTTACCACAGTACTGCCTCTGTTAGTTAGTAGACAGGACCAGTGACTGGGTTAGTTCAGTATCTTCCTCCTGCTGACCCCCTATAGCTGCTGGGATTCTCTTCAGCGCTCCCTTGCTGCTTGCCACTGCCTGGTCACTCTGTTCCTAGATGCAGTAAGATCATATCTGGGTTGTTAATAAAAAGTAGCCATATCCTTGTCAGTGAACATCAACAACTTTGATTAAGGATACACACTCCATGCAGGAGAGTATAGGAGACACATTTCTGGAACCTATGTCTCAGTTCCATGTGATCTCAAGTCGTCATGACAGAGCTCCTTATGTACATGCTCGGTAGCAATGATTAAAGTAAGGTGCAATTACCCCTCACTCCACAGCTTGGAGAGTGAACCTTGAAAATGTGGGATTCTTCACACATAAACATGAGGTATTTCATCCAAATTTTGTAGGAAGAACTGAAAGGTCACTTATTGCCTGGAAGCTGAGAGTTTGGGTGAGGTAGAGGAACAAGGGGATTTCAGGATACAAATACATCAATCACAGGTAGCATGGGTGTCTCAGCAGTTAGCACTGGTGCCTCAAAATGACAGGGACTGGGGTTCGACGCTACCCTCAGACGATGGTGTGTGTAGTGTTTGCACATTGTCCCCGTATCCTCTGTGTGAGTGTGGTCTGGTTTCCTCCCAAAGTCCCGCGTGCAGATTAGAGTGGATTGGCCATGCTAAATTGCCAAAGTGTCCAGGGATGTCCAGGTTAGATGGATTGGTGATGGGAAATGCAGGATTATAGGGATGTTCTGGGTCTGGGTGGGATGCTTTGTGGAGGGTCAAGGTGGACTCGATGGACCAAAAGGCCTGCTTCCACACTGTAGGGATTCTATGATTCACTAAAGGTTAGGAAGGTCATAAAAAATGCAAGCCAAATGTTTTATTTCTAGAAGGTTGGAATTGAAATGTCTTGATTCTGCTAAACCTGTATCGTACATTGGTTAGACCACATTTGCAAAACTATATGCAGTGCATCATATTATAGGAAGGAAAGAGAACACACTAGAGAGGGTGCAAAGATTTACATGGGTGGTAGGAGATGTACATAGATATATATATCAGAAAAGGATTTACAAGCTTGATCTTTTATCTTGAAAAAGAAAAACTGAGGGGTACCCTTATCAAGGACTTAAACATCATGAATAGTTTTGGTAGGGTGGGTTGTGATAGACTATATCCTCCTGTTGGAAAGAGCAAAACCAGAGATCATCAATGTGAGATACTCCTCATGAAATCCAATAGGGAATTCAGAATAAACTACTTTCCCAAAGAATATGAAACTTGCTATGATAGGTATCATTGAAGTATAAACGTATTCAAGAGGAAACTAGACAAGGACATGAATGAAAAGGGAATTGATAGTTATAATGCTAGATTCAATATGGAAAAGTTAGGATGATTCTTGAATGAAGCAACACCACCAAATCTGGTTGGGTCAAATGACCTGATCCATGGTACATATCCTATATAATCATTTTTAAAGATTTTACTCCATGAAGTAGTTTTGTTTTATTCATTCATGGGATATGGGCATCGCTGGCTAGGCCAGCATTTATTTCCCATCCCTGGTTGCCCTTGAGAAGGTGATAGGACACTGTGTTCTTGAACCGCGGCAGTCCATGTGCTATAGGGAGGGATTTCCAGGACTTTGGCCCAGGGACAGTGAAGTAACAGTGATATATTTCCAAATTTGGATGTTCAGTGGCTTGGAGGGGAACTTGCAGGTTATGGTGTTCCCTTGTATCTTCTGCCCTTGTCCTTCTAGATGGAAGTAGTTATGGATTTGGAATTTGCTGTCTAAATTGGTGAATTTCTGCAGTGCTTCTTGTAGACAGTAGACACAGCTACGACTGAGCGTCAGTGGTGGAGGGATTTGATGTTTGTGGATATGGTGCCAGTCAAGCGGGCTGCTTTCTCCTGGATGGTGTCAAACTTCTCGAGTGATGTTGGAGCTGCCCCCATCCAGGCAAGTGAGGAGTATTTAAGTGTGCACTCCAGTGTGTAAGGAATCTATTGTGTGGAGACTGGGACTCAGGGATTTGACACTGCAGCATCCTGACACTGCAGTGTGTTGATAGTCCAGTAGATCCATTTTCCAATGTTTTTTTGATGCAGAGTCACTGAGACTCCAATATGCTGTATTGATATCCAGCATGGCATTACATTAATGTATTTTTCTGGCAATTGACACTGTCATGCAGTGCTACAGCAGTGCACTGACATTCCAGTATATTGGAAGTAGGCTTTTGCATATTCTGCTGTATTTTTTCCAAGTTTGTATTTGGTTCTCAATATTACAACACATCATTTAGAGACTAAAGGCACTGGTAATACCCATTCCAACAAATTCTGCAGTGCAGCAGCGTTCCCCCAACTGATTAAAACACGCACAGCAGCGAAATCCTTCCATCACCTTCATATCCATTAATCAGCTGCAATCTTTTATTCTCATAGAAAGGCCTTTAAATGTTCACTCCAAACATCAATTGAATGTGATTTAATGATCAGGGCTGTTCTCAGAATGTGGGCTTTTACTATGCGTTAACACCCACTTATCTGACAGCAGGATTGGCAGGATTTAATAATACACAACAGCAGAACAAGGTAATCTGTTCAGTAGTGCAAGAAGCCATGCTGACAGCCCACTGATAGATGTACACAATTCAGTTTACATACCCATCAGTTGCTCTGCTGAGCTCTGCATTTGAAATCTAAGTGCTGGAATAATCAGTGCTAATAAAGCCCAATTTCCACTTCTTTCCCCAGCCCTTTAACAATTACAATGACCGTTAGACACATATCTATATCTTTGGTGTGTTAGAAGTCCAATGGCCATAAGATATTAGAGCAGAATGGCATTTCTAGGAAGAGTATTAGCAAAAGTCTAGTTAAAGATTTGGGTTGAGGGAATATCTTAAAGCAGAAACTAATGTAGATACATGAAGAGTTTAGAGAGATTTCCAGAATTTGGCAATGTTTTCAGCAATCGAATTAATATCAAAAGTGGGACAGTGATATTTGGGAATGTGAGAGAGGCCATAGTTGGAGAAACACAGAAATATAAATTTAGATCTGCATGTTTCAAACTGGTAAAAGTAAATTAATGTTCTTTCTAAAAAATCTCAAAAAGACTCTATGTTTCATATGCAAACACAGATTGAGGAATGGTTGGTCTTTGTTCAGTGTTCTCAGTTGGAAAGTTAAGGGAGGTGATGGCTTACTGGTATTATTGTTGATCCAGATAACATTCTGGGGCCTGGGTTCGAATCCCAGCAAGGCAGATGGTGAGATTTGAATCTGATAAATTTCTGGAATTAAGAGTTTAATGATGACCGTGAATCCATTGTTGATTGTTGGAAAAACCCACCTGGATCACTAATGTCCTTTAGGGAAGGAAACTGCCATCCTTACCTAGTCTGGCCAACATGTGACTCCACACCTACAGCAATGTGGTTGCTCTCAACTGCCCTCTGGGCAAATAGGGATGGGGAATAAATGCTGGCCTAGCCAGGGATGCCCTTGTCCCATGAATGAATAAAAAGTTGTGAGTTCTCTCCAATTCCTAACATCTGAATTCAGGATCCAGTGATTCTAGGTACCAATGGACAAAAAAAAAACTACTTTTCGACTGTGGAGATTCCAGTCTGATTCTGTAATAACAGGCTAACACTGACTAAAATCCCTGCACGTACACCCGTTAGTTCCCTAAGGCCCTCAGAATATCAGAGTTTCCCAGGATGCCCTCTCCTATGCACAAAAAACATTGGGCAAGATTTTCCCCTCCCTGATATTTATGGGCACGTGACAAAAAGATTGGAAAAGTACAATGAGGAAGTCAAAATGAGAATCTCAGCAGCAAAAATTTTTAAAATTGCTTTTCCTCTTAAGCTTCAAATGGCTATTTCAAAATCTCACCATTGGGCAGTGTCTACCTCTGGATGTAGGTTTGCTCGCTGAGCTGCAAGGTTCATTTCGAGACGTTTCGTCACCCTGCTAGGTAACGTCTTCAGTGGGCGTCTGGGCCTGGAGGCCCACTGAAGACGTTAGCTCGCAGGGTGACAAAACGTCTGGAAATGAACCTTCCAGCTCAGCGAGCAAACCTACATCCAGAACCTTAACCTGAGCTACAAATCTTCTCAAAATTCGCTAAGTGTCTACCTCATTTAAATGTATTGCACCTCATTAATACCCCACCTCACCCCAATTATATGCCACTTCCAATGCCCCCCTCATTCCTAGAGAAACTGGACAGCAAAAAATTCCCAACATAGAATCAAACAAAGAGGCCATTCTGCCCATTGAGTCTGCACTGACCCTCCAAAAAGTATCCCACTCATCCTATCCTTAATTCACAGCGGTTCATAGCAACCAACTGTGCCTTCAACACAATGTCCCATACACTTCATGGCCACCACCCTCCTGGAGTTTTCAGCTTCACAAGTAGCATTGGCCACCCAGCAGCCATGTCACATCATCATGCTGTTCTTGGACTGTCTCTCACACACACACACACACACATCACTTGAGCCCTTTTGACACTTCCCTTTGGAGCACTGGATCACTAACAACTTGTATGCTTCCACCAGCTTGCTTTGTACACAGGGAAACACATGCATTGCGTGCATCTGCACTAAATGCATCCTGTGACTTTTAGCTTGCTTACTTAAAGCTCACTCAATTGTATTGAGTGGATGTTGCATGTTTAGCAATTAAGGTCTTCAGTGACTAGTTACGGGCTGCAAGCGTCTCTGGCTTGCATTGCTTTTTAGTGCCGAGGGAGAGGCAGGCAGCTTGTCATGTGAGGGAGAAATGAACAGTCAAGGGGAAGAACATTTCACCGAACAGCACTGTGCTATATCAATGTCATGCCTCCAATACGTTCCAGAGATTTATGCAGCAAACACACTCCATGTGCGCCAAGCAATGGTCATATTAAGACAAAGGGTCAAAGGGTTGCCATCCTTAATGACAGCCAAGGCAGAGCTATAGTCAAGCCTTTCCGCCACATTCAGTCAAGGGTTCATTATGTTCTAGTCCATGTGATTGGCCACATTTGGTCAGGAGTTTGGACCGAACCAGATCGAGGGATGAGGCTCTGGTCAGTCCTGTAGGGCAGGTGACAACAGCCTGGGGATTTCAGGTGGGTAAGTGGGGAATTTTGCAGTCATCAGTCCAGGGGGTGGGCTGCGCTAAGTTGGGAATGATCAGTCAAATCCGACAAGTAGGACACAGTCAAACCTGGAGTTTGGTCAGGGGCCTTTTCAGTGGGCAGTCCATGGAGTCCTGGAAAAAGTGGCGAACTTAAATTTGAGGTTGGGTTTCATTGAACTGGGTCACTGAGGAAACCAGGTGACTGTCAGTCTGGCCTTTACGTGGGGAGGCTATGATGTAATGGTAGCATCTCTGAACTAGCAATCCTGAACCCCAGGCTCATGTTCTGACACACTGGTTCAAATCTCACTGTGGCAGATGGCAAAGTTGAAATTCAATAAAAATTTGGAATAACAACTTAGCCTCATGTTAATTGGGTTGCTGAACTGTGACACCAAACTCACAGCAATGTGTGTGACCCCTCGGTGGCAGTAGTGCATACTATATACAACATGCACTGCAGAAATTCACCAAAGATCCTCGGACAGCAGCTTCCAAACCCGTGACCACTTCCATCTAGAAGAACAAGGGCAGCAGATAGATGGGAACATCATGACCTTCAAGTTCCCCTCCAAGCCATTCACAATACTGAGTTGGAAATTTATTGCTGTACCTTCACTGCCGCTGGGGCAAAATTCCAAAATTCCCTCCCTAAGCGCACTGTGAGTCATCCTACAGTACATGGATTGCAGCGGTTCAAGAAGCCAGCTCACCACCACCTTCTCAAGGGGGCAACTAGGGATGGACATTAAATGCTGGTCCAGTCCAGCGACGCCCGTGTCTCACAAATGAATAATTTTTTTAAAAACTGAAACAGGAGTCGGCTTGAACATCATTGGGCCGTGGGGACACTAAAAGGATCATTAATAGAGTGGATAGGGGTCCTTTTGTATCTCAGACACAGGCTGTTACTCTCTCACAACAACGCTAAGATGGAACCTTGTCATCTCGGATCAAATGTCAACTGTACAATAATTTCACAGAATGTGTGTAATTTTGGTCGAGTAAGGGGTAGGTGAAGCAGTAGGCAGTTCTGGAGCATTCTGTGAATAAACTTTGATTCTCAGAGAGTGAAAACCTCAACTCTCATCACTAGATACGACCAGCATCACTGTATCATCATAGTACATCTCTGATCCAGTTGCAGTATGCGCCTGTATATGGAGCTCACCGACACCTCCCATGGTAATGCTGCCGCAAGGACAGGCACCCAGCTCACAGAGTGCACTAGCATGCATTTCAGGGCTGTGAAGTCACTCTCTCAGCTCACACGGTTACCTGGATCTCACAGTATTCCTGCCTTGATTAGAGTGGTGCTGGAAAAGCACAGCAGGTCAGGCAGCATCCAAGGATGTTGCATGTTTATCAATTAAGGTCACAGCACTCCTGATGAAGGGCTTTTGCCCGAAATGTTGATTTTCCTGCTCCTCGGATGCTGTCTGACCTGCTGTGCTTTTCCAGCACCACTCTAATCTAGACTCTGATTTCCAGCATCTGCAGTCCTCACTTTTGCCTAGTAATCCTGCCTTGTCTTGTCTTGTGCTCCCTTTTCGCATTTTGCTGTTTAGCCAGAGCTTAAAGTCTGTCAGGATTTCTGTGATCCCTCTAACACTGACACATAGCCAGGCAGCGTGTCAGTGAAAGTGAAAGGGGGGGATGGACATCGACAGCACTGTGCTGTGTCAGTCTTCCTTACATCATGGGCCAGCAGTTCAAGAGCTGGCAAACACACCGTACATGCTTCAATCAAATGACCATGCCTCAAAGTCGCATGGGATCAGTCCTCAGTTAAGTCTAGCTGAGGGCAGCTGTCAGTTAGGTGGTCCCGGTACAGTCAGTCAAAGGCAGTGTCCACTCCCAGTCCAGGGGCTTGGGCACTGTCTCACTTCAGCTTGGGATGTGGACCATGGTTAATCTGGCAGGTCTACTATAAGCAGTCAGGGATCTGCAGATCATATTTGGGGATCTGTACAGAGAGTGATTAGTGATCCAGTCGGTCACCTGCAGTTGCAAAATGGTTAGCAACTGAGCCAGCGAGCATAGAGCCAATTTTATATTTTGAAATCTGTGTAGTCTACAATGGCATGGTCCAAGCAATCTTGACCATGTCATTCGTCCTTGTGGATTGAAGACAGACATCTCCCTGAGGCAGAGGTAATCCTGGAAACTCTTAAGAGGTGATATCAGAATTGAAACATTAACTCTGTTTCTCTCTCCACAGATTTTATTTTTTTCATTCACAGGATGGAGACGTCACTGGCGAGGCCAGCATTTATTGCCTGCCCCAATTGTTAAGAGTCAACCATATTGCTGTGGGTCTGGAGTCAAGTGTAGGCCACACCTGGTAAGGATGGCAGTTTCCTTCTCTAAAGGACATTAGTGAACCAGATGGGTTTTTCCCAACAATTGGCAATGGTTTCATAATTAGTATTAGATGCTCAATTCCAGATTTTTAAAAAACGTTTGAATTCAAATTCCACCATCTGTCATGATGGGATTTGAACCCAGATCCCGAGAATATTATGTATTTTATTTGGATTAATAGTCTAGCGATCATGCCGCTAGACAATCACCTCCCTAGACTTGCTGTGTTTCTCCAGCATGCTATGTGTTTGTATTGAAGTACAAATCATAGAATCATAGAGTCTTTGCAGCATGGAAAGAGGTTCTTTGGCTTGTCATTTCCATACTGGTAATCAAGGATCCATTTATTCTAGTCCCATTTTCCAGCACTTGGCCTATGGCCTTGCGTGCTATGGTGTTTCAAGTACTTAAATAAATCCTGCCAAATGTCTTGAGGGTTCTTGCCTCTACCACCCTTGCAGGAAGTGAGTTCAGATGCCCACCACCTACTGGGTGATTATTCTCCCAATAATCCAACTCCCAACTCAAACCCACCTAGGCCTTACATAAAAACTGTGTCCCCAGTTATTGACCTCTCCACTAAGGGGAAAATTCTCTCCCTACCTACCCTGTCTCTGACCCTCATAACCTTGTACACCTCAATCAGATCCCCCTCAGCCTTCTTTGTTCTAAAGGTAAACAATCCCAGCCAATCTCATCTCACTTCATACCTGAATCACTCCATGAAGAGATCCTGGTGAATCTCCTTTGATTCCTCTCCGGTATAATCACACCCTTCCTATAGTTTGCTGACCAAAACTGCACACAGTACTCCAGCTGTGGCCCAACTAACAATGTATTCAGCTCTCGTATTCAATGGCTTCACTAATAAGAGCCTTCTTCACCACCTTATCCACCTGTCCTGCTGCCTTCAAGGGTCTATGGACATGCACACCAAGATCCTTTTGATGCTTTGTACCTCAAGTGTCCTACTATTCAACATGTACTTCCTTGCCTTGTTAGTCCACCCAAATGGTACCTCCCCACATTTTCTGGTATTAATTTCCATTTGCCACTGTTCAGTCCACCTGACCAGCCCATCTATATCATCCTGTAGGCTAAGACTGACCGAGTGTGCCACATCATCTTGTTCCCTGTGATGAAGTCAGTGCTGCACCCTGGGCAGTAGACTTTGGCACCATCGCTACTCCCCTACAGCCCAATGTAGGGCATCATGGATGGTACACACATCACAGTGAGAGTGCAACTGTCCTGGGAGCTATAAGCCAGACTGGATTTAATTGAACCCGGTTCAAGGAGACAAGAGCTGGGCTCAATGATCATTCATTGCCTGTAAAATTGGTGTTTGACATGCCAGCAGTTTATCTCTGCTTTGAGAGGAAAATGTACCTTCAGTTTGTTTGAGTTCTGGTCAACTTTGGTGTTGGTGAATGTTTTGAAGCTATTGATAACTTCCCTGTATGTAAAGGTCCCATATTAGACAATGATAAGATGCTGGGCTACAGTGGGCATGGGAGAAAGGGTAGATTGAGAGGATTATAAAAGGGAATATAGCTGAGGACAGATGAGATGTGTGGCTCGATGCTTAAACAGTGATTGGGGTACGACTGTGGAGTTTTACGTACAAGGAAGTGTAAGACATGCCACCAAAATGCCAAGAGAGGTGTTGGTCATGGCTGCTGTGTCATGACATTAACCATGAAGGGTAACTCCGGACTGCCAACACTTGACTGGGTGCATGGCTAGGGGTCGATGATAGCACCAGCGCCAGAGATCCCTTCAGTGGCAAGTACGTTTGTCTGTGGTGAATTGAAGAATTGAGCTAGCATTGGACAAAAGGACATGATACTAGTTAATTACGCCATGTCTTGGGTGATAGCTTAAGAAAACTGACTGGGCTTTGAGGACAGAAAGCCTCTCGCCAATTTCAGGTAAGATTCAGCCCATGGAATGCCATTGCTGTACCCAGTCAGGGAAACCTCAAAGTAAAAAACTAAGAATGAAGAGGTATTACCCACCTCCATCCTTGGCAGCAGGAAGCCAACTCCTGCAGATATGTTTGTTTTCTAACCTTCCAGGGATCTCCAAAAAGAGAGTTTAAAAACCAACTAGAACCCATGGTCTCGGTGTTTTAGAGGCCTGTTACACTAAAATATGGACTAATGTGCTGTGAATTAGAATGACCATTAACCTGTCGTGCGGGTTAAGAAAGAGAAAAACACTTTCTCTCTCTGAGTACTACCAGTCAGCCACCATCAGAAGGAACTGAGAGTTAAATCAACTTGCAAAACCAAGAATCATTAAATTGATAGTCCAACAGCTGATATTCATACAATGGTATCATCCCACAACACTGTCCTATCTGTTCTTCACCAGCGGCCCATAGACTAATCCATGTTTATTTTTTAACAGTTATCATATTTTGTATTCTTCTTTTATTCTTAATTTGTGTCTATGACTTTTACTTCTTCTGAAGTTTAGTAATGAATAAACTCACTCATTTGTTACCTGTAGGAAGCTGAGTTAAAGTAGTTCCTTTTTAAAACATTAATTTATTTGGGTCTGGGAGAAAGGGAATGGATCACTTTTCAATTAATCTTGTGACCAACTGAGGGGGCATGTGCATAAAGAGAACTAGTTTTTCTCTTCTCACCTGTCAGTTGAACAATTTGGGGTATCTCATTCAGAACCATAATGAATTGGACTCTGAGTGTAACACTAATACAGAGTCACACTAACTTCTTACCCTAGAATTAAACCCACATGTTCTTACAAAATTATCTTCAATTTCCTCTAACCCCTTATAATTCTGTGTTCGATCGCTTATGTTTAAACTCATCCCAATGATTTTAACTAATCCAATGGCAACCACATGACCATTGTTGATTGTCTGAAAACCCATCCAGTTTACTTGTTGGCTTTAAGAAAGAAAATCTGTCATCTTTACCCAACCTACATATAGAGCCATGGTCATAGAGTCATACAGCACAGAAACAGTCCTCTCAGTCCAACTTATCCATGATGACCAGATATTCTCAATTAATCCACTCCCATTTGCCACCATTTGGCCCATATCCCTCTAAGCACTTCCTATTCATGTACCCATCCAGATGCCTTTTAAATGTTGTATTGTACCCACCTCCACTACTTCCTCTGGCAGCTCATTCCATACACACACCACCCTCTGTGTGAAAAAATTGCCCTTTAGTCCTTTTTTTATATTTCACCTCTCACCTTCAACCTATGCCCTCTAGTTTTGGACTCCCCTACCCTGTGAAGAAGACCTTGGCTACTCATCCTTTCATGAATATTCATGATTTTATAAACCTCTATGGGGTCACCCCACAGCCTCCAACGCTCCATGGAAAATAGCTCCAGCCTATTCAGCCTCCCCCTATATATCAAATCCTCCAAACCCGGCAACATCCTTGTAAATCTAGACCTACAGAAATGTGATTGACACAAGTGCCCCCTGAAATGGCCTCAAGTGTAAATTTGTTCAATGATATTTAGGGATTGGCAGCTTTTTCATGCAGATGGTGGTGCGTGTGTGGAATGGGCTGCCAGAGGAAGTGATGGAGGCTGGTACAAGTACACCATTTAGAAGGCATCCGGATGGGTGTATGAATAAGAAGGGGTTGGAGGGGGTTGGGCCGGGTGCTGGCAGGTGGGACTAGCTTGGATTGAGATCACTGGTCAGCGTGGACAAGCTGTACATCTCCATGTCTCTATGACTCTATAACTGCCAGTCTTGCCAGGGATGCCCACATCTCATGTAAGAATAAAACAAAGCACAGGGAAATATTTTAGTTTATTACTCCATAGAGTAGATTTTCTTTGACCTATGATGCCCTGTCCATTGAAGCCAGCCTGCTTTGGTATGTGGAATTTTCCTGCATGCGTCGGCAGTGTGAAAGGAATGATTGGAAAATCCACTTTTATATTTATTGGTTCCTACCACACTGACAAGATTCAATGACACAGCAGTGGAATATACAGAGGATTGATAAACCCGGCTTTCGAAATGAATGTCACTGCACATTTGACAAAAGCAAATTGAGGTCTTGTAATCGCAGTTAGATTTTGTGCTGTTTTTCCATTTTAATAGTCTGTTCTTGTGACCAATTGTCCTGGGCTGAAATTGGAGCTGCCCCAATGACTTGGTGGGGTGTCAGCAGCTCACCCTGTCGGGGACTTGGTGTGAATTAAATTTGGAACAACTTAACTCACCAGAATAGCCCAATGGCACAGAAACAAACATTAGTCGTGGTTACAGTAATGAGGAGATGCTTGGAGGTTGTCGAAAGCCAATATGTCATCAGCTGTTTTTCTCAGGTATTGTTAGAGTACAATGTGATGAGAACCTAATAAACTGGCACAGGAAGGACTTATTTCTATCCCAGTGTGGAATGTTCCTGCAAGAACTTGCTGAGTTACTGAAATGCACGTCTTCCTTCCATTATCAAGAATCCAAATTAAAATCATGATTGTGAAATATCTTCGAGCAAAAGCTGGAACGATGAGAATTGAGCCTCAGCTTGAGGAACTGCATTAAAATTTGACACACAGGGCAGCATATCAAAATAGCAACAAACCTGAAGAGAGGCTGGCTAAGCTAGGGTTGTTTTCTTTGGAGCAGAGAAGGTTGGGGGGAGTATCTGATAGAGGTAGGTAAGGTTATATGGGCCAGGGGATAGAAAGCTTAGCTGAAGGATCAAAAGCAGAGGAGAATAATTTTAAAATGAAATGCGGGAGGTTTAGAGGGGATTTTGAGGGTAAACATTTTCACCCAGAGTGTGCTGGGAGTCTGAAATGCACTTCCTGGGATGAGTCAGGAAACCTCACAACCTTTAAAAAGATACTTGGTGTCTACTCGCAGAGCGCTTCAGAGAACTTCTCCAGGACACCTGCACCAACTAACCCCACCGCCCCCATGGCCGAACACTTCAATTCCCCCTCCCACTCTGCTGAAGACATGCAGGTCCTGGACCTCCTCCATTGCCACTCCCTTACCACCTGCACCTGGAGGAAGAACACCTCATCTTCTGTCTCGGTACCCTCCAAACCCATGGCATCAATGTGGATTTTACTAGTCTCCTCATTTCCCCTCCCTCCACCTTGTCCTAGTTCCAATCTTCTAGGTCAGCACTATCCTCATGCCCTGTCCCATCTGTCCATCTTCTTTCCCACCTATCTGCACCACCCTCCCCTCTGACCTATCATCTTTACCCCAACTCCATCCACCTATTAGCTACCTTCTCCCCCTAGCCTCACCCCCGTCCCATTTATCTCTCCACTTCCCAAGGTTCCCAGCCTCATTCCTGACGAAGGGCTTTTGCCCAAAACGTCGATTTTCCTGCTCCTCAGATGCTGCCTGACTTGCTGTATGTTTCCAGCAACACACCATACCATTCAAACTGTGTTGTAGTGTAGGAATTCAGGACTAGTGTAGGTTTTGTATTTTTGGAAGTACAGACTCCATGGGCTGAAGGACCTCATCTGTTCTATGATTCTTTGAAACTTGCATTATTGCACAAACATTTTTTTAAATTTTATCAGATCCTGGACATTTCCAAGTCAAACAGGTGTGACCTTGCAATCTGCTATTTCTATCCAGCCACTAGAGGGCAATAATTCCTAGCCAAATTTAAAATATCAATACACAATTTGAAATATCCACGCAGTACATTTCTTATAACTTCTACTGAAAATTCCAATCACAAATATTTGTGATGGATTTTCTCAAAAGCCCCAATGGCAATGAACAAAATACATGCTTCTGTCCAAAATTCTTGGCTTGGAAATCCAGTGCGTAAAATTCACATACTTTTTAAATACTAATCTAAGATTCCAAATTTACATCCCTGCTCTTGATTTGGAGATGTCAGTGTTGGACTGGGGTGTACAAAGTTAAAAGTAACACAACACCAGGTTACAGTCCAATAGGTTTAATTGGAAGCACTAGCGTTCGGAGCGCTGCTCCTTCATCAGGTGATCGAACCTGTTGGACTATAACCTATTGTTGTGTAATTTTTATCCTTGCTATTGGTGTTTAATCAAAAATGAAATGGTGGTAGTAATGTATTATACCCAATATAATATGGCTGCAGTATATTCATTGCAAGATGAAACATTTGTGATGTATGTTCATATTTCATGTTGGATCACTCATACATTGTAGGCCTCAGAGTAACACAGAAGCTGTGTCATGTTAAATACAGTTTATTACAGAGCCTCAGCAATGATCCATTCTTTCTCAATCATTTCTTTGTTCACTGATCCATTCAGAGTTGATGAAGGGATGCTGTGAATCCCAAAAGCAAAACTGTGATCTGAATCCTTCGGTGCACAAAACAAATTCCTATCTGTGCTGTTCTACGCGAGAAACTGAAGATTTTTTTAAAAATCCATTTTCAGAATGGAAACCTGTAAAAGTGACAACCGATCCCCCTCATTGTGTGTGTTTGACGTGTATCTGTACCTATATTATGCCTACAAGAGATGTAATGAAGATACGTTCAGTGATGGCTGTGTACAACAATGGGGAGTGATGCATAACAACTTTGTGCACAGCCCTTTGAAGAAGAATGGCAAAAATGGCACCACCCTAATCTGACACACCCAGACAAGATACGTGGAATTTCTGACACTAGCAGCTCTGCTCAGTCAAGCACAGACAAAGATCCCCTAATGTAGTCAGTGACCTCTCAGCTTAACCACAATTATCAGGTAGGGTGGAGTTGTCCTTTAAGAGAAATTAGATCTGGTTTTAGTTCCGTAGCTATCTTCCAGCTTCACCTCCACCCACATTCCATCAAAGCCTGAGGGGCTGGGATACCATTTCCAACAGGGCTGCAATACAAACTGCATTGGTTCGGCTCTTAAACTGTTGTCTTCTACTGGCACAGGGTACGTTGAGCCTCACTGATGTTTGCTGAGTCTTGCTCAGGGACACTGTTTGGGGGTGGGGTCGGGGGGGGGGGGTTCAGTCTCACTAAATAGAAGCAGAAACTCACTCACTTTATTTCATTTTTCTGTCAGTCAGAAGGCGAATTGACAGCTTTGTCTCAGAACTTTGTACTTTCTTTTCGGGTTTCTTGTCAAAGCTATTCAACAGATAGTTGAACATTGTAGAAATTTTGTCCATCAAAGCTGGTTACAAAAATGCTCACATTTGACAGTGTTATTGGGCTCAGAGTGAGCTTTCTTCACTGCTTTGGTTCCTTGAAGTTTATCAGTGTGAACAGACAAAACCATTCTCAATCATTATATTTGTATGAGTCTGTGCTGTGATTACTAACACAGTGAACAACCTCCTAATTTTGCTTCCAGAATATTCTTTAGGAGAGGGGGAGGGGAGGACGCTGAGAAATCTCTGGCATGTGAATTTATTTAAGCTATTAGTAAAACTGCCGTGCCTTGTGCAGCAGGCCCCGCAGTTTAAACCCAATCAACAACACTATGACCCGAAGTAATTGAAATGATACAGAACATGAAGAGGCCCATTCCACCAATGGTGATTATGAATATATCTATAGAATACTTCAAATCAGCTTGTAATAGGGCCCTTGAATCACATCTCTCAGTGAGAGCAAATCGGAAATTCCATAATATTCCCTGTTCTTAATTGTTTTCAGGAAGTGCTGGCTATTATTGCTAGCCCTTATTGCTCTGGGAGGGTGGTGATGAGTTACCTCCTTGAGCCACTGAGGTCCACGTGCTGTAGGGGCTCCCACAACACTGCAGGGAGGAAGATTAAGGATTTTGACACAGCAACAGTGAAGGAAGTTAGGATAGTGTATGGCTTGGAGGGAATTCTGCATGTATCAGCTGCCCTTGTCCTTTAGGTGGTGGGGATTGCAGGTTTGGAAGGCACTGTCTAAGGGGCCTTGGTGAATTACTGCAATGCGTCTTGCAGATGGCACACACTGCTGCCATTGTGTGACGATGGAAAAGGGAGTGAATGTTTAAAGTGGTGGATGGGGTGCCAGTCAAATGGGCTGCTATATCCTGGATGATGTCAAACTTCTTCATCCAGCCAAGTGAAGAATGTTTCATCACACTCTTGACTTATGCCTTGTAGCTAGTGGCCAGGCTTAGGTGGTTAGGTAGTGACTGACAGTCTGACAGTAGCCACAGTATTTAATTCAGTTTATGGTAATTTGGTCAATGGTAATCCCTCCAGGATTTTGACAATGGGGGAATCAGCAGCGGTAATGCCATTGACAATCAAGTGGAGAGGGTTGGATTCTCTCTTGTTGTCGATGGTCATTGTCTGGCACTTGTAGATTAGATTAGATTCGATTAGATTCCCTACAGTGTGGAAACAGGCCCTTCGGCCCAACAAGACCACACCGACCCTCCAAAGAGTAACCCACCCACACCCATTTCCCTCTGAATAATGCACCTAACACTATGGGCAATTTAGCATGGCCAATTCACCTGACCTGCACATCTTTGGACTGTGGGAGGAAACCGGAGCACCCAGAGGAAACCCACGCAGACACAGGGAGAATGTGCAAACTCCATACAGACAGTCACCTGAGGCTGGAATCGAACCTGGGACCCTGGTGCTGTGAGGCTGCAGTGCTAACCACTGAATCACCGTGCTGCCTAATGGTGTGAATTTCATGCCAATTGTCGGCCTAAGCCCAGATGTTGTGTAGCTGTTGCTTCAGGGAGATTAAGTATTGCTTCAGGGTCTGAGGAGTCACAAATGATGCTGAACATTGTACAATCATTGCACCAGGGACCCGGTTTTGATTTCACCCTCAACTGTCTGTGTGGAGTTTGTACATTCTCCCTGTGTCTGCATGGGTTTCCTCTGAGTGCTCCAGTTTCCTCCCACAGTCCAAAGATGTGCAGGTCAGATGGATTGGCCATGGGAAATGCAGGGTCACAGGGATAGAGTAGGGGTCTGTCTGCATGAGATGGCTTTGGAGGGTCAGTTGCTTCCACACTATAAAGATCATCAGCAAACATCCTTACTCTTACTTTATAATGGACAGAAGGTCATTGATCAAGATAGTTAGGCCTAGAACACTATGCTATGCACAATCTGAACATCATTAGAGCAATAGTTTGATCTGATGGGTATAAAAACATTGGAAGTCCAGGAGCATAAGCATACCCTCCATGGAGCAATTCCAGTATCAGTAACATTTGAAAGCCTCTTCACAGGAAAACATTTGATTATAAAATAGCATGCATTTTAATTCATTCATGTGATGTGCACATCAACGGTCCATCCAGCATTTATTGCCCACACTTAATTACCCTGGAGATGATGGTGAAGAGCTGTCTTCTTGAAGCACTGCAGTCTGCACAGTGTTGGTGCATCCATTGTACTGGAATGTAAGGAGTTTCAGGATCTTGACCCAGTGACAACGAAGAACCTAACTAGACTAAGGATATATTAACACTGCGGCTATCAGAGCAGGTTAGCAATAGGGTATGGTACCAAGTCAAGGTGGTGCATGGTGTCGAGGGAAGTTGCGTGTGCTGGTGTTTTCGAATATCTGTTGTCCCTATCCTTCTCAGGTGGTAGAGTTTGCGGGTTTGAAAGATGCTTAAAGGAACCTTGACAAGTTACTGCAGATGGTACAAGCTGCTGTTACTGTGGGCTGATGGTGGAGGAAGTGAATGTTTAAGCTGATGGATAGGGTGAATAAAAAGGTTAATTTCTATTGGATGGTATTGAGCTTCTTAACTGTTGTTGAAGCTACACTCCTCCACATCGTTCTGCTTTGTGTCATGTAGATGGTGGACAAGCTTTAGGGAATCAGCAGATGAGTTAATCTTTGTAGATTTTCCAAACTTTGACCTGTTCTTGGAACAACAATACTTAAATGGCAGGTCCAACTACATTTCTGGTCAGTTGTGACCCCTATAATCGAGGTTGATCGAGGTTGCAGCAATAGTAATGCCTTTGTGTGTCAAAGGAAAATGGGTTAGAACTTTCCTTGTTCGAGCAGATCATTATCTGGCAAATGAATGATGTGAGTGTTATTGCGAGATCACACCAGTGAACACAGTCCATTATTGCTGCAAACGTACTAAACATTGTGCAATTATCAGTTAATATCCCCACAAATGACCTTAATAATGGAGGAAAAATCATTGATGTAACAGTTCAAGGTGGATAGGTCTAAGACATAACTTTAAGATTTATGATCATTTAAGTTTCACCAGAGTGGTCAAAGGGGCTTTTTAATAAAAAAAATTAGGATTGACATTTTAGATTGGATGGGAATTCAAAAAAATTCAATGACAGCTTTTTTTGAATTAACCCATTGAAACAGGAACAAGAATGGTGAATAATTGGTGCCTGATATCAGGGGAAAGGAAAATATATTAATATTTATTTGGTATATTATCTGTCCTAATCAATAGCCAAAGTATTTTGCTAATGAAAATAATGAAGTAATTTAAGCCATTGATATAATTGTTAAAAATCACACAACACCAGGTTATTGTCCAACAGGTTTATTTGGAAGCACTCATTTTTGGACTGCTGCTCCTTCATCAGTCCAGGTATTTTTCATATATAATTTCAATTGCAAAACGCTGTGAACTTTTGCTACAAATTCTGTGTCTTACAATCTTACACTCCACAACCACCTGATGAAGGAGCAGTGCTCCGAAAGCCAGTGCTTCTAAATAAACCTGTTGGACTATAGCTGGTGTTGTGTGATTTTTAACTGTGCACCCCAGTCCAACACTGGCACCTCCAAGTCATGATATAATTGTGTGGGTGTAATATGGTCAATTGAAATTCATTGATGTCTGTTTTAAAATGACTGCTATTCCAATTTAATTTACTGGTTGTCAGAACTTGATTTTGAAAGAAATATCTCTAATTTCTATACTCAAAGTAATATGAAGTATTGACCATTAACAACATGATCAATAATCACATGGTACATTAATGACAGATGATGTCTCTTTTCTTCCTTACCTTCCATGCTGTCCTCTTTGAAATTGCTGTCCACTGTCTGTCGAACTTCCTCCTAATCTCATCTACCCCACAAATTGTAATCTGGTGGTGCCTTACTCAGGTACTCTCCTCACTGCCCTTAAGATGGGTCATTAGCCAAAAATGTAATCATTCTGCTGGGGATGGGAAGGGGGTTAAATGGAGAATTTGCAGAAATCTGTTCCCAGTAGGTTATAAAGCACAAAACCTGGGAATGAGGGAGAGCCACAAATAAATCGACTGATAATCTCCTTTGAGAACCTTGTGGATTATGGCAATCAGTTTGAATATTGTTCCTTTTAATCACAATCTGGCAGAAATTAAATTTTTTGTATTAGCTTTTGAGAATCATATTTGAGCCCTGCTGTGTACTTTATTTATCGTATTTGGAAATTATCTCAAATAGTTTGTGAAATCACTAACAGCCTAATAATATACTCATGATCAATCACCTTTGATGGTTTTCTACAAAAATGATTGAGAACTGAGATGGTGAGAATAGACCATTGTGCTTGGCTCTTGCAATATTGGAAAGAGTGAGAACAAGTAGTTTTATTTCATTTCATTTGTGTGATTTGGGCATTACTGGCTGGCTAGCATTTATTGCCTATCCCTAGTTGCTCTTGAAAAGGTAATGATGAGCTGCCTTCTTGAAACTCAACAGTTGACATGCTATGGATAGACCCACAATGCCATTAGGGAGGGAATTCCTGAATTTTGACACAGCGTTACTGAAGGAATGGTGAGTGGTGGCTTAGAGGAGAACTTGATAGTGGTGATATTCCCATGTGTCTGCTGCCCTTGTCCTTCTAGGTGGAAGTAGTTTGGAAGGTGGTATCTAAGGAGTGAATTTCTGTGATGCATCGTGTAGATGTTACAATATTGCTATTGATTGTTGATGGTAGAAGGATGCTGTGGATGCAAGTGTGCTGCTTTGTCCTTGATGATATCAAGCTTCTTGCTTGGGGAATATTCTATCACACCCCTGACTTGTACCTTGTAGATGATGGAAAGGCTTTGGGAAGTCAGAAGGTGAGCTAATTGCGACAGGATTCCTAGCCTCTCACCTGCTCTTGGAGCCACTGTTTCATATGGCTCTTCCAGTTCAGTTCCTAGTCAATGGTATTCCCCAGGAGTTTGATAGTGGGGAATTTTGACCATGATAGTAATGCCATTGAATGTCAAGGGACGATGGTTAGATTCTTTTTTTTGTTGGAGATAGTCATTACCTGGCATTTGTGTGGCACGAATGTTACTTTCCACTTTTCAGCCCAAGCCTGGATATTGTCCAGGTTTTGCTGAGCTTGGTCATGGAATGCTTCAGTGTCTGATGAGTCCTGAATGGTGCTGAACACTGTGCATCATCAGCAAACATCACACTTCTGACCTTGAGATGGTGGGAAAGTCATTGATGAGACATCTGAAAATGGGTGGGCCTAGGACCACTATCCTGAGGAACTCCTGCAGAGATATCCTGGGGCTGAGAGCTCTAACAAACAGAACCATCTTCCTATGTGCCAGGTATGATTCAACCAGTGGCGAGTTTTCCCCTGATTTCCATTGACTCTGGTGTTGTTAGGGCTCCTTGATGCCACACTTGATCAAATTTAACCTTGATGTCAAAGGCAGCCACTCTCAGCTAACCTCTGAAATTCAGCTGTTTTGTCTTTATTTAAACCAAGGCCGTAATGAGGTCAGGAGGTGGGGACCCTGTTGGAACATCAAACTGGGCATCATAGAACAGGTTATTGCTGAGCAGATGCTGCTTGATACCACTGTTGATGACACCTTCCATCACTTTACTGATGATCAAGGACACACTGATTGGATGGGTTGGATGTGTCCTGCTTTTTGCATACAAGACATACCTGGGCAATTTTCCACATTGACAGATAGATGCCAGTGTTGTACTGTACTAGAACACCCCTGCCAAGTAAAGTCCTGGAGCTCATGTCTTCATTATTATTGCAGGAATGTTATCAGGACTCATAGCCTTTGTAGTATCCAGTGTCTCCAACCATTTGCTGATATCAAATGGAGTGAACTAAATTGGCTGAAGACTGGCATCTGTGATGCTGGGGACCACAGGGGGAGGCCAGATGCCAAGTCTACATTTTACAAACCTACAGATTATATAAGTAGTGGTCAATTTGAGATCTGTAAGAACTTCCATTTTAAAATATGGGTAAGATTTTGTAAAGGTCATTTTCTGGAAAGGAGCAACATGTGGTAGAGATATTCCGACATTGCTGTTCGACAGCTCCAGAGTTATGTCCCAGTGCTGATGAAGGAACAGAGATGCATATTGAGAACATAGTTGACTTGGACATGATGGCTTCTCAAATATCCAATTTCCCTTATCCTTCTAAGTAGAGGAAATTGTGGGTTGGAAGGAGCAGCAAAAAAGGTCTTGGTATGCTGTGGATAACACATGCTCTGGCCAGATATTCAGATATCCTGCCCCGTGTAACCAAAGGGTTGAGAATCAGCTTGTTGAGTCGTATGAAGTCTGATGGTATAAATTTATGACTGAGCAGACCTCATCCTGGAATTGAGGAAGAATCAATGAGTTCAATTCTAAAATGTCTACTCCTCAATTAGAAGTCCTATGAAGCTTATATTTTCTTTATGATCACTTTAGATAGTTTCCACGAATAATTATCCAGCATGCCATACCATTAGCCCATAATTAGTTGAACATAGATCCGTTCTTCCAAATGGAAATTGAGTAGATTGTGCATCCCCAAATTGTTTGGGTTTTCTTTCCTTAAGTCTTAAACTTAATAACAGTGAATGTGATACCTTCAATCTTATTCCAAATGATAACAGAATGTACAGAAGAAAGGTAAACAAATCAATTTTTCAGCAGTGCATTCTTTATGCAATGGCAAGTTGATTTCTAAACTGAACATTCACTGCTGATACAGCATTGTGCGTGTTACAATTTTCCAATGCAATCTCTACTAGATTGGAATTATCTTGTGAGTATCTAAAAAGTAGTTACATGTCTGTTTGAACTCTATAGATTGTCCACATCTAGACAGGGAATGTTATGTTGATCAGATTATGCAAACCAGAGATGGTGGATAAGAACCTTGCATAATGCAACAAAGCAAGCCAAGCTTTGAAAGTTACTGGCTTGGGATCAAACATTATAATTCCACAGACGAACTTGACACATTGTATTTCTGTTCTGTGTCTTTCCCTTTCAAACTGCCAAAAGCATTGGCTTTTAATCTATTTTAATTGGGGGATCAATCGTGTATTTTGTCACACATTAAGTCGTTTCAAGAGATGTTAATGCTTTCATTGAGCTTCAAAGGCTGGCTTTTCAGTTTAGATTTATGCAGTGTTTACTTCTATAGGCCTTGTCCTTGTCACACTCCCAATAAATATTTTAAGTAAATTTGATTAAGGAAAATGGCTTTGGCTATGTTCATTAAACAATGACTTTAATTTTTTAATAAAAAGATCTTATTCAGAAATGTTTGTAAATCTGTAAAATTGATTTTGTTTCATAGAGTCATAGAGATGTACAGCAAGGAAACAGACCCTTCAGTCCAACCCGTTCCATGCAGATCAGATATCCCAACCCGCCTGCCAGCACCCAGCCCATATCCCTCCAAACCCTTCCTATTCATATACCCATCCAAATGCCTTTTAAATGTTGCAATTGTACCAGCCTCCACCACTTCATCTGGCAGCTCATTCCATACACGTACCACCCTCTGCGTGAAAAAGTTGCCACTTAGGTTCCTTTTATATTTTTTCCCTCTCACCCTAAACCTATGCCCTCTAGTTCTGGACTCCCCGACCCCAGGGAAAAGACTTTGTCTATTTATCCTATCCATGCCCCTCATAATTTTGTAAACTTCTATAAGGTCACCCTCAGCCTCCGATGCTCCAGGGAAAACAGCCCCAGCCTGTTCAGCCTCTCAAATCCTCCAACCCTGGTAAATCTTTTCTGAACCCTTTTAAGTTTCACAACATCTTTCCGATAGGAAGGAGACCAGAATTGCACACAATATTCCAACAGTGGCCTAACCAATGTCCTGTACAGCTGCAACATGACCTCCCAACTCCTGTACTCAATACTCTGACCAATAAAGGAAAGCATACCAAACGCCTTCTTCACTATCCTATCTACCTGCGACTCCACTTTCAAGGAGCTATGAACTTGCACTCCAAGTTCTCTTTGTTCAGCAACACTCTCTAGGACCTTACCATATATTTTGTTATATTTTGCAGAGATCTTGAAGTCATAAATGATTTCACCATGGTGGAACTGTGAAGCCCTGATGTGGGATGGTGGAACTATTACATTATTTCTGTTTTGTGTGTGATGAAGTGGAAATTTGATCTTACATGTTGCCACTTTATTTTGATTCAAACTAAACGCTCCCGTTATACCACAGAAGACCCCATGAAAGGCTTGAAGATAAGCCATCAGATTAGTCTTGAATGTATACTTGTGGTAAAATGGTGTGGGATATTTCAATCAGAAGTCACACAGATATCTCAAAACACTGGGATTTTACAATAGGTGAGTGTATTGACTAGTCTACCTTATACTTAATACCTGTATATGAAGAAGTCCAACGTATTGATGCTCAGTATTTTGGGGAAAGTTTCACTCACAATAGCAGTCATATATTTGTTGTTAACATTAGAAGAATGATATCTTGATTCTTCAAGATTGGTAGTCAGTATTCTCCAATAACTTCAGTATTGCCTGTTCTAGCTGACTCATTGAGTATTGGATCACACCCCAGATACATTATCACACATCTGCTGCTGGGAAGACAGCTGTTCTTGCCAGAAGGCTGCCCTATGGGCAACAGTGACTGTTTCCTTGTGGTTACAGTCATTGTATCTTCTGTGCTGTTTAGGTAAATGTGAAGTGCATGTTATTTGGATGCATTCCAGGTGCCTTCTATTCAAATGCTGTACCAGGTGGCAATCTCTCGAAAGGAGATGTTATGTTCTTGATGCTCCTGGCCTAGCTATAGCACACAAATCTTCAAAGGAACAAAGAACAATTGAGAATGACTGACTGACTGGCTGTGAACAGAAGGAGGTTATTTTAAAATTACAGCTTTGATCGATAGAACTCTGACGTGATCACAATTGATGGGACTCTGGGCACCTCAGCTGCTGAGAAGCCTTGAGCTGAATCATAAAGGGGGCCCTCAAAGATCTGGGCTTTGGCATTGAGTCTGGGGGCATTGTGCGAGAGGCCAGGTGAGGCCGTTCAGACTAACTCGTTGTACTTTCAAACAGAGTTCTGAGCATTGAGATGAGATTCTCGCTAGGGAGCAGTGCGATGCATGTTGAGGGTGAGTATTGCTTGTCAACGCCTTGCCTCATCGATACGCAGATTCCTGTTCTACCTCCAGCTGTGAGGAAACCAGATGTCAACAATTCCTGAAGTGAAAGTCAGATCGGGTACCTGGCAACTTTAGCTTGCTGCTTGCTCTGCAAGCTAAAGTTGCCAGGTACCCGATCTGACTGGCACTTGTCAGCTCCTCAGGACCCTTGTGGCACCTCTCCAATCCACACTTTAAAGTTGCATTTCAGTGTGCTCTGGCAACTAGCATTGCAATCCCTTTTCAAGGACACAGTGGGTGCACGGACTCAGTGCTGACCGCTTGCTCCTGTAGCTCCCTCTCACCCACCTGGTATTGGGTTGGGGGGTGAAATGAGAAATCTCTTCATGGGGCTAGGGACTGCAGCCTGGGTGGAAGGGGAGAGGTTACAGTAAAGCATGAATGAGAATGTGTTCATGTGAGGGGTGTCTTGTAGACAATAAGGATCTTCCTGACACATAGGAAGGGGATGTGTATGAAAGTACTTGTCATGGTCCCCTTATTTACCAGGGGGGCTGACAGGGAAAGTTGGGAAGCCACAGGATTATCTCAATGGGTTGAGTATGGACCTAAGGAGGTGTGATGGGCTTGCTGGAGGGAATCTGCCAGGAAGGTGAACTGGAATTCTGGGACTTCACCCAAACAAAGGTGGAGCCAGGAAATTACTGTCCAAGGATTACTCATTGTCACCTTCCAACATCCTGGAAATTGGAACCATGTGATGGTGAGGAAAATGACAACCATTCCTGGAGTGGGCAGGAGAAGGGTTGGGGTCTGTGAGGGAGACAGGGGTGTGGAGGGGGGAGCTACCAAACCCAGTGAAATGAGGCCACTTAACCCGACACACACAGACCTGATGTCTGACCTCATAGTGCGATAGTTACATTAGGAGCTAGAGGGAGACACAAGCAAATAGATTTAGTGGTATTGTGAGCATGTTTTAACAAACATCCGACTTTATTTGCAGTGAAATGTCACCCATGCCACTGATGTGATCTCAAGGTTTTCTTTTCCCTTTCCCTCCCAGTACCGCCCAATGCAATCATAGCTCCTGCACCGGCAGTGGAGGGAGCCAGTCCCACACTTGAGCCTGATGGCCTTGCAGGTTTAGTTGGGTGACCCCAGGGGCACTTGTGTCTGAAGGGCCCAGACATACTTGAATGTGTCCTTGCCAGAGGCAAGTGCACCTCACCTTGGCTTGAACTCCCCCAGGTTTGAGGTCACAGGTTGGTTGGAGGTGGAGTGTCCTGAGAGGAGACTGGTGAGGAGCTGGTGTGTGGCTCCTTCTCTGGCTCCTTGTGAGGACAGGAACTTGCAGTGAGGTCCAATTAGCCTGACCTCCTGTGCCTCGCTGTTGCTGCTGAGAGCGATAGCGTGTAGGCCTGTGCCCATGTCCAGAAGGCCCTAAGATCACATGCTGGGTCTCCACAGTGTAGTTGCAGCCTTTCAGCCTCTGGGCTATGAGGGCCATCACTGTCTGTTGGTCCTGTACCTGCCCGCGCCTGTGGATTAAGCCCTCAGTTATCACCACCACAGGGTCTTCTCCTGCACAGGGCTGAGCAGAGGCCTGGTATTTGGTCGCCCTTTGAGTGCCAGCAGTTGGGGGGGGGGGGTGGGGGGGGGTTGCTTCCTCAGCCAGCCATGAGACATGGCAGTGAGGTGCTCCTGACTCCAACCAAGCTGAAGTTACCACCGAGGTGCCAGTATCTGACTGCCTGCTGTGGGATGGAGGAGGCAGCGATGCCAGCTCTCTTCCTCAGTGATGTCAGGCAAATGTGTCAACACCAATAAGACAGTGGGACATCCTGCTCAAACCTTCAAGACTCAAAAGAGAGAAGGCGTTGTGGTCAAGAGTTGTATTGTGTGAGCTATGAACAGCACTGACTGTGAAAAAAGTTAAAAACAAGACTGCAGATGCTGGAAACCAGATTCTGGAGACTGTGAATGCTGCCCTTGAAATAGAGTGGTACTGATCCAGTTGGCAGGAATTAGGTGAGTGTAGCTGACACAGCTGTTAGTACTGGTGAGGTGTCCAAAGCATGTGCATGGCAGACGATATTTGGGGTTAGTAGGCTGCAAGGTTGTGGAGTGTGCAGGGTGTCTGGAAAAGCAATTGAGGATGCAACTGTGTGAGTGGTAGAGCATTGGCCTAGCTGTGATGTGAAGACAGAAGCAGAGTCAATGGGAGGTAGCGGAGAAAAGATTGTGGCACTTAGAGTGCCGAAGGTCAATGACCTTGTTATGGCACTACTATGCATTCCTCTGTACCGTGGAGACCTCATTGACCCCGGTGGCAATCTCAGCTCAAGCTGGCAAGACCTGTTGGTGTGGCTTCCTCTGCTTCTCCTGATGAAAGAGAACATGTCTCGCCTGTACCAGCCCATCAACATGGACATCCAGGCTCCTGTCTGCAAGGCAGGCCACCAATTTTCTCTTGTCTGCCATGCCCATGGAAAAGGTGATGAACCAAGCAGGCCACCTGCCACTTCTCGTCCAGTTGTATTACATTGTTTGAAAATTGGCAAGGGTGCCAGGGATACCAGTCCATTCCAGGACATCTGGTGAGTGGCAACTTCTTCTGGCTATGTTATTTGAATTGGGTGAGCATTGGAAAATAGGGTGCTACAAAGTCATGGTAGGCAGTTAATGAGGTGAGTTCGGGACAATACGGCTGGAAATCTCACTCGGCCTAGCAGAGAGAAAGCCTCTGTGAAACTCAATGAAATTGACACCTTACCAAAATATTGTAGGATTCAGTGCATCGTCTTTACTTGACATGTCATATTGCCAATCAAAGGATCTGCCTCTGATAGTACTTGTAATAGCAGACAACCTTCTCTTTGAGTGATTTCAGGTCTTCAAGAACTTTCACCACAGGAGATTAGATTAGATTACTTACAGCGTGGAAACAGGCCCTTCGGCCCAACAAGTCCACACCGACTCACCGAAGCGCAATCCACCTAGACCCATTCCCCTACATTTACCCCTGCACCTAACACTAAGGGCAATTTAGCATGGCCAATTCACCTAACCTGCACATTTTTGGACTGTGGGAAGAAATTGGAGTACCCAGAGGAAACCCACACAGACACGGGGAGAACGTGCAAACTCCACACAGGCAGTCGCTTGAGGCGGAATTGAACCCGGGTCTCTGGCGCTGAGAGGCAGCAGTGCTAACCACTGTGCCACCGTGCCGCCCACGAGGTAACATTTAAATCGTGTCAGTGCTCCTGGTGAGGGTTTCCTTGTGTTTGATCATTGCTGGAGGTAAATGGTTTATCATTTACAAAACTGGCACCAGTTAAAAGTGTCCAGTATGATGTGGTGTAAAATCATATCATTCCATTTGCTTTCAACTTCTGGACTGATTGTTCTGTCAGCAGTCATATCACCATCAATAAAGAATTTGTCAATACAAATTGACACATGATCTTTTGCATTTTAAGTAAACAACGACGTTTTCAACTTTTGAACTGTGGCCTTTCTGCACATATCCCCATGAGAACCTTTTTTTAATATATATCAAATGCTGAGTATTATAAAGTAGAATTCATAAAATGTACAGAGGTAAATCAATTCATAGTAATTATGGAATGACTTCAAAGTGGTCTGTAATGTTTTTGAGTAGTCTTCAACTGAATTGATGGTAGTTGTGTTTACTTTCATGGCTGCTTTAAAAGACTGTTTGTACAGCTTAAGCTACAAAATCAAAACCTGTTACTAAGCCTTCTTTCATTTAATCTTGGTCAAGTTGTCATTTATTCTGACAAAGATTAAGAACTCACTAACTGGTGGTTAGAAAGTGGTGGAATCATCTTTTCACAGAGCATTTGATTTTGATAAAGTATTTTGGTACTCCTCTTTAAATGATTAACCTGTCTATCATTTCCTCTAGTTACAACCTACTCTGAAAATTCCCCTTGACAGCAGCACTCTGAGCTTTGATTTACCTGCACTGTTCATCATCAGGTATTGTAACATTAGAAATAGATAAATGCTTCCATCTCATGTAAGGGCAGATTTGGGTGACTAATCCAAGAAAATTTCCTGGAGCCTTATTATGTTTGAGCCAAAGTTTCAGCTAGGGAATTTCAGTACTGTACAGAAGATAACATTTTTGCTTGATATCAGTCAAGTGTTTTGTCTAAGTCTTATTAATCAATTAAATGTGGTATATAGGATAAGCGAAAGTAAATCAGTACACTGGCACAAAATACTGAGATCAGGAGATTAAACAACAGTTCAACAGTTGAAAACATTGAATAAAGTGAAATAATTAATTTCCTGTCTACACAGGAAAGGCAAAGGAAGTTTGTCAATTATTCTGTGGAGCTTATACACTAACAGGTCTGAAGAGGTTGATTAATTGTACAGTTTAATCCTATTGTAATGTCTGCAGTGGTGGGAGTTGTACTCCACTTAGTTTGGAGCCACGTTGACTTAGGGAGGAGAGCTTTACTGGAATTGGTAAAATATTGTCCTGGCTTTTATGGTCATTGTTGAAGGGGCTTGCTGCTGAACTTAAAGAAACCTTCACTGAGAGAGCTAGCAATCTCTGTGACCAGAACTTTCCTTCTTGACATTGAATTAATTCTAATGGTCTCATTCATGGGCATTGCTAGTGCAGGGAAGTGGAATGATGCCATCAAGCTGTAAAAACACTCAATTCATTGAGGAATTCTCACAAAACTCCAATTCTACCTGAATGCACAATGATTTAACCTTTTATAGGGTTTCCAATGATAATATGAGGAGGAGTCCTGCAGCACACCCACTGATTTCACTGATTGTCAGTTCTGGAGTGTTTACAGCAGTCTGAGGTGAAGCAGTGTACCAGAGACCTCAACTTCAGGATTTCTGCATTACTTACTCCGTGCATTAAAACCTGATGCTGTGGTCAGCTTCTGAGGGTGATGAGAGTAAAGCTTACCAAGTGTGCCACGAGCAAAATCTAGGGTATTGATTAATAGAATTTTGAAGTACTCCACCAGCAGATTCATTTTTAAGCGTAGTCACTTGTTTCGTAGGTGAATATAAGGAACAATTAGATGAATGATCATGAGTCTGCAAGCCCATAACTATCTGGCCAAAAGGGTGAAACCATTGGGTAAAGCTGAATCAAACCTTAACTCTTAGTTTTGGAGAAAATGGTAAACATTCATCTTGCCTATAATCAATCCGGACTAACATATGCCACCACATTGAAACAGATTTTAACAGGGAACGACTACAACATTGAAAGGACATTTGGATAGATACATGAACAGGAAAGGTTTGGAGGGATATGGGGCAGGAGCAGGCAGGTGGGACTAATTTAGTTTGAGATTATGTTCGGCATGGACTGGTTGGACCAAAGGCTCTGTTTCCGTGCTGTATGACTCTGTAAGAGCATCTAGACTGTGCATGTAGACTGTGCTGTGTGACTCTATAAGAACATGTAGACTGTGCTGAATAGACTGATATCATTCTTATGTAGCAAATAGAAAATGCTCACTGATGTGGCTATACACTTAGTACAGGGAAAATACTTATGGAAGAACCTACATTTTAAAAATAAAGTCATTTTGGTGAAAACTAGGATAAGATATTAGTAATGATAAAAATGATTAGGCTATCACTACCTCAATGGTTGAATCACCTTCAATTTCTCTGCTATTACATTAAACAATCCGACTTCATGCACATCCACGTTAGGATTGCAGGAGAATGGGTAATCAGTGGTTTTGTGATTTACACATGAAAGAAGTGAAACTATCATTCAAACAGATGAAAGACTTAACAGACAATCTATTTTTCAATGTATAATTTCAGTTACATCACACTGTAAATTTTTGCTATAAATTCTGTGTGTTAGGATTGAGCCCTCCACTACCACCTGATGAAGGAGCAATGCTCTGAAAGCTAGTGTGCTTCCAATTAAACCTGTTGGACCATAACCTGGCAGTGTGATTTTTTAACTTTGTACAACTCAGTCCAACACCGGCATCTCCAAATCATTGTTTTCAGGGGCCTCTAATAATGAAGAATCATAATGTATATGTTTTTATGATCAGACTCTTAGTGATGGTCCTCAAT
Organism: Chiloscyllium plagiosum; assembly: GCF_004010195.1. Taxonomy (NCBI): domain Eukaryota; kingdom Metazoa; phylum Chordata; class Chondrichthyes; order Orectolobiformes; family Hemiscylliidae; genus Chiloscyllium; species Chiloscyllium plagiosum. The sequence continues at coordinate 38,211,656 of NC_057735.1, read as the reverse complement.
TTGTTCCAGAGGAATAGCCAAATCATTTGGCTCCTGGTTGAGAAAGGTGAACTGACTCCTGTTGGTAATCCACGTGTCCCTTTGGTTAGTTGCAACAAGGTTTATTTAAAAATGATCTCTTCTCTTCTGATTATAGACAAAATTGAACGTATGTTTTAAAAGGAAGCAGTTGAACTAGTCTTCTTGAATCAATCAAAAAGGGCGAGTTTATTAATTAGTAAAGATCTGAAGACATAGTTAACTCTGATGAAGAGTCATCTAAACGAAACATTAGCTTGCTCTCTGTCCATGGATGCTGTCTGACCCATGGAACCAATAGCATTAATGTTGGCAACTAAGTAGTCAATCTCAAGTTTCTTTATTTGTAGGTTGATCAAAATTCCCTTGTCCTGATTCCTTTAAACTGGCTGGCAGTACTTTAAATGAGGCAGTTCTTTCCTCTTTGTTTTACCTGTGTTGCAGGGGTGTTTAAAATGGCAGTTCTCCAAGCTGTGGCCCTCACAGCACTTCAGTCCACAAACAAGGAGGTCAGGCCAATAACACACACCGACCTTCGTTGCAGTCAGTTTTTACCCCCTTTTTCATACATTACTGGAGATGAAGTAGATATGTCTGCAAGAATGGCCTTCTGCTTAGAGAGGTATAATCAGCCCCTTTGATGTCCCTTCTTGTTCAGTCTCTCCCTGTTTGACATTTCCTGACTCTTTACAAATGCGATATTCCAATGGTCTCACACAGACTTTGCCAGTTACTGAACTTATAATCACAGCTTTTCTTTTCCTGCAGCAGTTCTTTTTTAAAAATTGTGTTTTGGAATTAGAAGTAAAACTAGTTTTTAAATACTTTGGGGGTTCTGAGCCTTCACACTAACAAAACATTTCTCTTCCCTTCTAATCCATCCACCAAAGACCACCTCATTGACAACAAGGGTTTGAGGCCACAGATTTGTCAGCAAGTAACTGACCACATGACTCCCAAAATGCGTCCACTAGAAATCGGGGCCAAGTCAGGAGTGTGGAGGAATAATGTCCACTTGTCTGGATGAGTGCAGCTTCCAATAACACTTAAGAATTTGAAACCATGCAGAGCACAGAAGCGCATTTGAACGGCACCCCATCCACCAGCTTAAACATTCACTTCTTCCACTGCTGAGATACAGTGGCAGGAATCTCTATCATTTACAAATGCACAACTGCAATTCACCAAGACTTCTCTGACAAGATCTTACAAATATGTGGCCCTTACTACCTAGAGGAACAAGGCAACCATGTGCAAATTGCTCTCTGTAAGTTTCTCTCCAAAAGTTTCTCTCCAAATCATACTCCATTCTAATTTAGATCCATATCACCACTCATTCACTGTTTCCACATCAAATCCTGAAACTTAATCCGTATCAATGCTATGGCTGTACCCCCATCATATGGACTACAGTGGTCCAAGAAGGTGGCCAACTAAAAGATTCTCAAGATTAATTCAGCATGGGTCACAAATGGTGGCCTTTCCAGCCATGCTCAGAACCCATGGCGAACACAAAAAAAAAGGGGTTCAGGAGGGACAGTCTACTGGAGATCGGCGTAGAAGATTACCGCCTTCTGTTTTTTACTGATAAGGTGGTCAAAATAAAAACTTTGCCAAGAGCATGTGCTGAAAGGCTCTTCATTATTCTCAGCCAACTCCCTTTATTTTGTTAAGGAAAGCTTTTGGAGACTGGGAAGACATGAAGTCAAAACTATGTGCATTTTGTATGTATTAACTGTATTTTCTTAAACTAATAAAAAGAAATGTTTGTATTGATATAGAAGCATTCACAACCACACCCCAAAAACAGTTTATAGACAATGAGGAACTTTTGACTGATAATCACTGTTAGGAAACATTAGTGAATTTGAGCACAGCAAGATCCCACAAACAGTATTTTACCAGATAATCGGTTGTCAATTTGACTGATAAATGTTGGCCAGGATGCAAAGGAGAAATCCCATGTTCTTTTTTGAATGTGCTGTGGGATGTTTTGTGTCCACCTGAGAAGGGAGTCAGAGCCTCATTTTAACCTTTCATCCACAAGATGGCATTTGATAATGTAGCACTCCCTTCGCACTGCACAGTATAATCTTAGGTTATGAGATAACTTTCTGTAGTCAGGGTTGAATCAAATAATCTTCTACCCTGAGGGGGGTAAATGCTTCCACTAAGCCCAAGTCATCATCTTGATGGTCATTGTGTGCTGTAACAATGTGTGACCCAGCTCAGGGCACTCACACATTTCTGGCTGATTCCACTACCATGACTCTTGATTTGAAGTGTGCTTGAGCTCACGTGATATTGCATGAAAACACTGTTAAAAGATGACTCGGTATCCTACGTGAAATTACATGGTTGAAAGACCAAGATTACAAGCATTCTCTCAGACAGAATGTGGGTTAGTTGGATTTTCACACTAATGTGCACACTGGTAAGGTCCAGTTCAGAGACTTGATACTAATCAGTACTCATTCCCTTAAAGAAACAGTCTAAGCATCTTTTGGGAGACCATCAGTCGTGTTCAGACAGTGTCAACACACTCAAAAATCCTTTTATTCACCACTGAGGAATGTTACATTCTACAACAAGTCATCAGCAGCACCAACTTTAATGTGTAATGGTGACATTTTATTTCTTGTTTTAATATTTCTTCCAGAGGGGAAAAATAACACAATTAGAACTGTCAGCGGGGTATCTTTAAAACCAGAATGTTTGGGGATGTAGACCTTACTGGACATATGCAATCCTTGCCCTGATGAGAAGATGGATCTATTACATTGAAGAGATAACAACTGCATCATGTTGCATTCTTGTGAGTACAAATGCAATATTGTGGAATTCCATACTGCTCGTTTAACAAATGCCACAGTGTGGTTATTTAAGTGTTAAGCTAACGTATCTGATTCAGTTTCAATGGGATACGCCAACTTAAGACTGCAGAGTACTGATTAGAATCTAGCCACAGGCCACTGCAAGTATAGAGACTGATAACCATCACTCACCATGGGTCGTCTCTGTCTATTTAACTGTATGCTGCAGTTTCTGTAAAACAATATACCATTTTTGAGAGTGGACAGAGTTAAAAATCACACAACACCAGGTTATAGTCCAACAGGTTTATTTGGAAGTACAAGCTTTCGGAGCACTACTCCTTCGTCAGGTAGTGAGTGCAGCAGGATCATTGGACAGTTTTCAGGTGCAACGCTGCCAGTAGGGTGGCATCAGCTCTTGCTGGGACCCGTCCCTTATCATCGGCATTATCAAACACCCAAACGTGATTGCGTGATTTTGACTAGTTTTTGCCATGTGCCGTCTTTTTAAGTCAGGGCAACATGAAACATGCCACTCGAGGGAAAAGAATTTGTGGTGATGAGAATTTAGGGTGCATTACTGAGAAAGCTTTATACTGTACACCATATTTCAATTGAGAGTTGAATCCGGATTTTCTCTGGATTAAAATTGAAATGACTAAATTCTGGAATCCATTATAGTTGTGCTAAATAGTCTAATCAGTTAAACCTTATGGCCAATGGTTGAATTCACCTGCTGAGGGTAATATAGCTCATTTAATAATAGAATATTACAATTATAACAGACCCAATGAGAATACATCCCTACTGTAATGGAGCTTTATCACTCCAGTCAGTTTGTTAAAATTGCTTATTGCCTCTAATACAGAGTTGGTCCTGTACATTGATATCTAATAGAATATTGCCAATGCAAACTTTATAATGGTAACTAGCTCCCCTATTGCCTCATCACTGTTTTAGCTCCTTCAAAGGTAAATATCACGACTGTTACAGTTACTGCCACAATATATTTGAACCTATCTCTAAATCTGCAGTTACATTAGGAAATCATATTGAATTTGAATTAGTCTTATGAAATTGAATGCATTTCATAGTATTTACACCTGCAATTAACTTGAATTTGTTCATTTGTCAAGATCAATTTAAATGACCACTCCTGTATTTATATTATTGCACCCATGTGCAAGGTAAGTGTGATTAAATTACCAGTCCCATTTGACTCTGCTGAATTTCTACTCTTAATCATGTCAGTGTGAAGGAGACACGCTTAAGTGGAGGAGGAAAACTGGTGGGAAAGTCATCCTCAAGCTCCTGTCAAACACTTTTAAATAGCAAGTTTTGAAATTAGTAGATTCTTCATAAAAGGTTACATTCCTTCCTCACAGCTGCTACTGGTGAGAGGCCTGCAGGAACCAGGAACACAAAGAAATTGGTTTTAAACTGTCTGGGGTGGTGTGGTGGGGGGGGGATGGATATGGATTTACCCTTTTAGCTCCTATTCCTGTGCATAAAGCTGTATTAAATTACCAACAAATCACCATTCATTAGCATTAAATTGTTAACTCATTCAGACAGACTACCATGATGCTTGATGAAGAAAGACAGAAATTGACACTGTTGTTATAAATGGGTGCTATTCTGAGGCCGAGGTTAAGAGAAATTTTATGGGCTGAAGTAGAGGAATCTTCACTTTATATCTGATCCTTGATGTACTGATGTGGGAGTGAATGACGTTGATCATGATAACATAAAGTAGAAAAATGACTGTCCTTCCCTTGGGCTAATAAGCAATAAAAGTTGCCACTCTCTCCAAAATGGTTCCTAGTCTGGTGGTGCTGGAACAAATGATATGAAATTTGTACTGGGTTGACAATCCTGTTTTGCAGCTGACTTCAGAAGGAGTATCTGGAGATGGAATATTTGCTTTGAGTAAAGACCAGTAATTAAACCACATTCTACAACTGGTGTGAAGATACTGCATATTTGCTTAAAAAAAACTTCTTTCTGTAGTCCAAATTCAGATTCATTGTGTGCTACTTTTCCTCGAAAAATCAATAGCTGATTTGATGATGGTGTTGTTTGATGTTCAGCTGACCAGTGTATGGGTGAATATCTGCATCAATGGTTTTGTGGTTGATGTTGTGCAGACTTGCCTCAAAGGGATCCTTCCTTGTTCTGCAGCATATGGTTTCAAACGGATTGATCGGTAACGTATTGATTAAGAAAGCTACGATCCAATTAGGCCTCACTCAGATATTCCTTCTCCAACATTAAAGCACAATAAAACAAGAGACTGTGCACCGTTATCCCTGGTTGTCACTGTGTCGTGATATTAACCATTTTCCACAAGAAAAATTTGCCCATTTTATCTTTTTCAAATCTCTCTCCTTTTACCTTAAAAATGTGTCCCCTTGTCTTGAAATCTCCCATCCCAAGGACAAGCCACCTACCATTAACCATATGTATACTCCTCATGATTTAATAAACTTCTATAAGGTCACCTCTTAACCACCATTAGAAATTGAATCTGCAAGGTAATAGTTTTGTAAAGACTAATATTTAAATCCCAAATTATTTTAATTAATTAATTTAATTTCTATTGCAGCTAATACACACTTCATTTTCAAAAGATACTTAGTGTAGGAACACAAGAGACAGTAGATTCCCCCCTACCATGCTTATCTTAAAACTCAGGGGAAAGTTTGAATGGTTTTAGGTGAATTGAACAAAAGAAAGGTTTTTTCTATCTCCCTCATGCTCTAAATTTCACTTCCCCTCACTTCATTCGTTTTGACCTATAACCTGGGCTCATTGTTTTGCTTCATATTGCCTTGCCTGAAAAGACATTCTTTACATGAAATGATGGACAGTGAGTATCTGAAAGTTATTCCACCCCAGCAGACATCATGGTTGAGCATGATCTCCCTTACCTCTCACATGTCTGAGCAAACATACACAAGCAAGTACATACACATGATTGCACATACATATATGCACACACACAGATAATCACTATAATAGACCCTTGGACTACACTGTTTATTATAACATACATCTATAGATTAGCTCATCCTGATACTATGTATTTTTATAAAAGCAATATTATGGGTGCTGGAGTTTGGAAATAAACACAGAAAGGGCTGGAGAAACTCTGCAGGTCTGGCAGCCTCAGTGGAGAAAGAAACAGAGTTAATGTTACAAGTCCCATGATTCTTCAGAATTGTATATTTTTACTTAAGTACAATTTGTCAAAGTATATTGGAGCAACAACATGATGCTGGAAAATTCCTATCCCAACATAATAAAATTGCACAATGTCCCAAAATGCTTCTTCAGCTTTGAAAATAGAAACTTAACTATTTTAAGTTTTCACTTTCCAGCCAGATACAAACATATTGTTTAACAGCAGTGACTTCCTACTTTACCCGTCATTAATGCAATGGTAAGTGACAGGGAGGCAATATATGTGTGTGTGTATGTTTTAAATTATAAGTGATTACAAATAATTCTTTCCAGAAGCATTTCACATTCTTAAAGCAAAATAAACACGACCCCTCCTTCAAAGTTGCCCATTGTTTTAGTTTCTTCCCCGAACAGTGAATGAAAAATAAGGAAACCTTGTTGGGGCTGAGAGTCGCTGGGTACCCTGCCTCTGCGGACACCTCCCACACAAGAATGGTGTGGGTTTATCAAACCCTCTCCTCTGAGCCCCATTCGTCCCTATTTGAACTGATTGACCGTCACGGTGACTTTAACCCCTGCATGGGCTTTGACATTTTGCAGTTAACACCGACAAGGGAAGCGGGAGTTTGGGGGGTGGGGGCAGAGAACCAAATAGAATGGCTTAGAAATTTGGATTTGAGAGAAACAAGACAATCTGGCGTTGACTAATGTGGGAATGTGGCCGCGGGAATGTAAAATATCCCCGGTGTGAATAGTCTGCACCGCGGGCGTACAATATAATCTCAGTGGCCCTTCAATAGAGGGATATGTCGCCGCTCACTAATTGGAGAGAGTCGCTCCGCGGGCTGACCCCATTTGAACTTTTCAAAAAGAAATCGCCAGTTGATTTGGACGTCTGTTTAGAGCGGGGTTTTGAATGGCTCGTTCAAGTTCCCTGCATAGAGGCGACCGCGAAAGGCTGTTTAAAAATAATAATGTTTACTTCAAAAATATATACATATAAAAAACATTGAACTTGTACTGCCAGTGCTCGCGCTAATGCAAGCTTTAAATTCACTTTTTGCTCTGATCCCTCACTTGCTTCTGGCTGCGAAGGTCCACCCAGGATTTTTTAACTGGATTTGTGCATTTTCTAATGGCTGGGCGACATGATCCTGTCTTTATCGATCCATTGATTGCACATGGTCCTGTCCTGACCTCCTGATCCCAGAGAAGCCGTTTCCATGGAGACTGGAAGTCCTCCTCCAGCCTTTTTTTCTCTCTCTCTGGCAGGAATGTCTTTGGGGCAGCAACTGATTGTAAATTCCTGCAGAGATTGGAAGCATTGCGTGTGTCTCCCTCCTCCTCCTCCACCCCCCCCCCCCAAAATAGAGGGATGTGTCTGTCTGTCTCTCTCTCTCTACCACCTCCCCCCTCCCACCTCCACTCCCCCCTCCTCCCTTTCCCTCCCCTCTCCTCCCCTCCCTCCAGACCTTGTGCAGAAGCAGTGAGTAGGACACGGCAGATCCCTCTGATTCCGCAGAGGGCGATCTGACTGAAGTGGGAGGCTCCGATTGAGGTACTTTTCAGCTCCATCAGGACCTTCAAGAGGCAAAAGGAGAGAGAGGGGGGAAAATCGCCTCTTATCCCTTCTGAGAAAGAGTCATCTGAAAATGCAGAGCAGAATGGGGGCTGTCTGTCTGTCCGGCTGCTACTGTTTGCTACTCATTCTCTTAAACGCACTCACCACCGCGGGAAACAAGGCTAACCAAGGTAAGGAATCCTTAAGAAGCTTTCTTCTTACACCAACTCGCCCCCCCCCCCCCAACATCCTTTCCGTTTTAAATATGTATTTTATCCTTCAACCTTGCGTTTCAGATCATGAAACAAGGGGACTCAGAGGGGTCTGAATGTGTAAGTGATTTGTCTGTCTGTGTGTGTGTTTAAATAAAATCAACAATTCCACAGAGGGGCAGAGAAAAGAAAGGGCAAAACTAAGCTGGATAGTATTTTTTTGCCATTTGAGTTCAATTTGAAGACAATTTGCGGGTAACTTTTAAATGTTTAAGTGACCTGGGTTAATGCCTCATTTATATACCTGGAAACAGACTGACGCAATCTTTGAAGTGTTTGAACTGTGGTTTATATTCTCTGTTCTCCTCATTAAAAGCACTATCCCTCAAACATGACATGTTCAGGATATCTTCTTTCTCTCTGCAGTTTGATAAAAGTTTGCCATCTTCTGTATATTTTAGGAAGTTGGATGGTCGAAATCATAGATCTTTTGTGGGTGCACACATCATTAGAACATGCAAACATGGATTATTTAATGAGTTCTTAATACACTTTGATAATTGCTGTACATTTAGGGCAAACTGATTGCTCATAAAAGAAGCTACAGCACTAGAATCAGAACAGTATCTAGATATTTGTGTGAAGTGAGTGTCATATGCACTTTGCTGTTGCATAAATTCGGCATTCAGAATTCTTCACACATTTTAGATAGAGAGGTGCCAATTAATTGCTTTATAATTGGCTCATTGTCTTGCACACTGTAAGCCAGTAGAAAATTAAATAATCAATTCATTTGTCACAGATCCAGCCAGCACAGACATGGTACAATACTTACAAACACACACTCAAATCTGTCTTTTCAGATTCTGTTTTACTTGTGTCTGCTGACATTGTAACAATAGCAAAACAAACAGTGCAATGTGTTTTTAGTCTTTAGTTTATTAGCTGGCCGATTGACATATGTATTTGCTGAAAAATGTAATCTGAACAAGCTGGGACTTATTCAGTATGATGTTGACACATTACTGTGCAAAGTGCTGAGTGAACATTTAACCAAGAATTTGCACCACTTTGAGCACAGCTTAACATAGCTGGATATATGGTTGTTACATTAAGTTGAGTGGATTTGATAGCTGGGCTATGACTAGCCAACAAAGCATTGTAAAAAGCTATGGCATGTTAAGTGAGAACAGCACGTGAGATGTTTTAGTTGTTTGGGTAATTCTAAATAGGTAAATAGTAAATTGCTGGAACGCTATGCTTTCAGTTACCTATTTTTCTTCTATTCCATTCAGAAGACAGTGGTTATGGTTTCTTATATACTGACAACAATCTTGATTCCTCACCCAAGCTACCATTTATCACGTATAAACCTAAGAACTACATGGCAGTAACTATTTCACTTTGAGGGGCATCATATTCCAAACCAATCCAATCCTTATCCAAAATTTACAAATGTCCAGATTTCAACTGTAGTCATTGAGTAGCGATGCAGAAGAGGCTTGCTGGCTAATTTTTTCTCTTTCGCTAACCCAAAGGCACTGAGGTCAGTTCTGGTGTCGTGGATACTGTCTAGCCACGATAAACTAAAAAAACACGGACTAGAAATTGAACTTGGACTTTCCAAGTCTGTATAGATCAGTACCACTCTGGGGTGTGTCTCCTATTGAATTGTCACAAAGAGGCAATGTGTTTTTTTTTAACCATATTGTATACCGTTTTAAATCACTTGTTTCTGTCTCATGATGCAGCATCCTTGCTGGTATAAATGTATCTTCACGTTTCTAATTAACTAAATATTTAGTTATTTAACAAAAACGTTTGCTGGAGGTGGTCCTCTGTAGGACCTTCAAAGACAATTAAGTAAATTTAGTTCAACGCTGTTAAAAATCTGACTTGACTTGTAATATGAGACTGGAGCTTTTAATTGGTTGCTGTTTATTGATTGCAAGCATTGGATAAGTGTGGCACTGCACATTGCATGCAATTACATATGGCACAGCAACTCAGGAATGAAATCTTCTGGATTTATAAAAAAAGCAATTTAATTGCTTCACAAGCATTTTACAACAACTGTTAGAAATTCACTCAAGTAAAATGATCTTGTAGCCTGTTTCAGAATTTTAACCAGTTCAATCTTGAGTTCTGACACTCTCTGGTGTAGAACAAAAGATGTTTCCCATTATAGACGCTTTGTATGTGTAAGCGAGACACCTCTCATTAAATGAATGGGTTGTAGGTCATCCACACTTACTTAATAAATAGCAGGGGTGGTGGTGGGGTTGGTGATGCAGTGATATAGAGGGTTCTGAGACTGAATTGAATGTACTGGCTGCTTGATTTGTTAATTTTTATGATTCATTGCACTCAAAGTATAAAATTGGCAATGTCTTGAATGCTTTGGTTTATAAGGTTTCAAATCATTTGGTTTAACAAATTGCCTCTGCTCATTAGTGAATATTTTCTGCAAGGAATAATTAATGCAATTTCAGAGATGCAGATTTTTTTTAAACACTGCTTGACGAATAGCAGAAAGAGTTTGATACCAATGCCTGAACTCTTCAGTTTTCATTACATTGACTGTAAGGATATGAAACAATCGTGTTTTCGTGTATAGAATGAAGCTTTGGAATTTTAGCTAGGTTTTTTCTTAATCCTTTGCATCATCTCAGGTTAATAAGAGTCTGAAGAGAATCTGCATGCAATCGCTTTAATTTCTTGCAGATTCTCCCAGGGTTTTCTTAGGTGGATATGTTCAAGATGGGATTTAGTTCCATGAGTGATAGCAAGACTGTGTACTTGATCTAAGAAGCAAAGCCTTCATGTATAAACCTGGACAGGTTATTGGCTGTGACAGTGGTGGGATGCTTTGGGTGCTGTGATTGGTTCATCACAAATGAGCTTCGTCCCAGTGCATCCCACAATAATTACTGGAGAATATTCAGAAACAGAAGCACTAAGTTATTTTCCCTCCTCCATCTTCCTCTTGTGTAAGCCCGGGCTGCCAACAATTGTCATAAAGTGTCGAGTGTTACCCTCAGGTACCAGAAAACTCAGTATACGCAGGAGATTCACTCTGGGACTTGTTGGATTATGCATTGCAATGGGTGCTGCTATCACACAGCTGCTGGAGTACTCTTTATTTACATTTCTGATAAGTTATATAATAAAAGATGTAGAGCAAAGATTATATAAGCACAAACAATTTTAGTACTACTTTGCACAAGCAATTTATGAGTGCAGCTTTCTTGAAATGACATGTTATGTCATAGTGTCTCTGATTGTCAGTGCTGTGGGATTCACCTGACATTTATTATAGGGCAGATTTGGGATAAGTGTAGCCATGTAGTTCTGAAGCACAATTTATAACCTTGTTCATGGGCAGTGTCACCACATTAACTGCACCGTCAGCCTTGACAGCTGAATGATCCTAACACATGCTTTTGCTGAATTTCTGTGCTGATTTGCCCTTGTACTGTGTGCCACCCAATTAATAGAAAAACGTTGTCAGTTCAGTTTATGAACTGCGAACCTATTCAACAGTAATATGAACATGGTACAATTGCAGTTTGGTGCTGTGTCACTCATTGGCCACTGACAAAAGGTAATTAAGCTCTGACTGGAATGAAGATGCCCAACATAAACTCCACGTGTATTTAGAAAGGGCTCTAACTGGCTCAAGTGGGGCATTCGTGCTGGTATTGGGCCAAGTGGCCTGCCTTTGTGTTGTCAAATTCCATGCCAAATATTATAAGAAATAGCAATGGTTGAAGTATTTTGAAATACTGCTGGATGTTTCAAGTGTAGATAAAAGCACTTCCAGCCAATGTTTCTCCTTGCTTCTACACAGCATATAGGTCTGAGGTTTGAAATGAGAATAAGGCTGAGCAAATTAGAAAATGGTAGAATGGCCTTTATTTGTTAATGTGTCTAAAACCGGGTTTGATCATCTGACAGCAGTAAAAGTAATGCAGTGCGTTTATGATTTAATGAAGGAACAGTAATCCTACGAAAGGAGAGGTTTGTGGTGAACAAGAGTATAGGGAAAATTAGTCAATTAAGGAACACAGATGGGGATTATTATTTGCTCTCTTCAAAGGGGAGAGTCGACTGGTATCCAGATTTCTTTTTTTTTGTTGCCTTTGTTTCTGAGAGTGGAAGTGCCATTATTCAAAGCCACAGTAAATCCTATTGTGCACTAACGCACAGCCAAATTAGAGCTACTTATGCAAAGGTTTCTCTAAAATGATGCCCAGTAGGGCATAAATAGCAGGTTAAGGGGCATTTTCCACAGTGCTTAAGAGATTGTTAGGAAGCTTGAAATCCTGAAACAGCTGGTTTCCAAATAAAAAAGCTCAAAGTTTATTGTGGGGTAAGTTTTCTAGGGATTTCTGTGTTGCATTGATTAACTTGCATGTTTAGAGTGATTTTAGAACTTTTGGTAGAGCTGTTCCAAGATTTCAGACTTTGTCTCCAGTATGGCAACAATGCTTGTTTAGATCAGAGTGCTGGAATTTGAAATATTCTTCAAGCTCAAAAGTTGCATAATTTTTCCCTGTCACCCTCACCCCCACCCCCTCAAAACCGCTCTCTGGTTCCTCCGAGGATGAGATTCTGTCCCCTTCCCCCTTTTTGGTCCTCCTCTGAAACGTGCCCTGACTAAGATAAGTGCAACGGGTTCCCAGCTAAAGTAGTTAATGCTCTGTTGGATTGATAAGAGGAGATGGGTGAGTATCTGGTTAGGAATGGGATAGAGGGTTATAAAGATAAATGGAAGATATGGACATTTGAGTTCCGTGTGGAAGATGATGGCTGCTGACTATGGGATGTGTCATGGCAAAGAGAGGCACGTGGTCATGGATGAATAATGTTGTGCTAGGCTGTGCTGTGAAGTTTCACTCGGTTGACCTTTGGGAAGGGGCAGAGACGAGTTTGTGCAATCTTTCTGCAGAAGATTACACAGGTTACATGGATGACTTGCTGAAGTAAAATAAAATTAAAGAACAGAAATGTCCAGCCACTTAGTCATAGCTGCAAAGAGGGAAAGTCAAGTTAATGTATCAGGTAGAAGCCTTCTTCAAAACTGACAAAAAGCCTTAACACAGCAATCTGTACAGCCTCAGCAAAAGGGGCCAGGCTATGAAGGACTGAATAGCTTTTAATTCTGTGATTTCTTATGTACAGGATGTTCTTTCCTTGCCTGATGTACTTTGGCTTTGATCTTAGCTTGTGAGACGAATTGTGTTGTAAACTTGGACCTTTTCATTTTACATTATTCCATTCCAACATTATTTCTGCTGTTATAATAACCTTTTGTGTAGTCTGGGTAAAACTGGGTGAATCACAGATGATAAGGACCTATATATTCTTAACCTGATTTAGCTACGGATTTGGCTTTGTTTAAAATATGAAGCTGCATGCAGGTGTGTTCTGACCAGACTACCTCGCGACAGTTCAAGTGCATTGAAAATAATTAAAAACAAACTTTTAGTGAATTTTAGAAAATGCTGACCTTTTTCTCTGTTTAGTTGTTTAATGTCAATTATTATTAAAGGGTGGATTGATGCGACTTTGCTCAGAATTCTGCATTTTCCTAAACTGCAGAATTAAAAAAAAGAGTTTGGATGTTTTAGATGATATTTTAAAATGGTATGTATGACTGCATGTTGTTTGAAAATTGGCCAACTCCACACACCCTATCTTAATGTAATTTAAAATTGTCCTGAATGTTATTTGGTATCACAACCCTTCGGTTCCAGTGCTCAAAAAGTTTTAATAGCAAAATAAACTTTCATCTCCACTGGAGCGATCACATTCTTTGCTCCTTCAACTCTGTGTATGCTATTTAACCATGACCATTGGTCCATCTCTTTATCAACTGAAACTCTCTCTCTCTCGCAATCATTTTACCTCATCAGTCTTTTTACTTCTTTCCAAATCTCCTGAAGACCCAACTTTCAACATGTATTCCGTGCCTTCTTCAGTATATCTCCTCTCGGTCCACTATCTTCAATCTCCACAGTTGCAAATGTCCTGTGATATCTGTGACCTGCTACATTAGTAAATGTTGTCAGTTCCTTGCCCTACATTTTTTTACTGTCCCTCCTGGCTCCAGCTAGGGCAATGGTCACTTTGGCTTGAGCGGAGGTATTGGGCATCAGACCCTCTACCAGTGCTGCTTTGCATTTCTGGTGCTATCTCTCTGATGGACAAATGCATTGCATACTATGGTCCTGAGTAATAGAGAACACAAAGGTTCGATTCTTGGCTTGCTTTAAGATATTAATCTTGCTAGTGGCCTGAGCATTCCTGTACAGGGATTGAGGTTATGTAGGCAATTGGTCAGAGTTCCTTTTCTTCATTGCTCCTCTGTGACCTGGTTAGAGATGCAGTTTGTCATAATCCTGAACAGTTGAAATTATTTGGTTTGACTCCAACTATCTGAAGCACTCTGCATGTCCCCCAGTGTCCTCAAACCACCAAAACCCAGCCGAAGTATAGACTGAACTTCAAACTGATGTTTATGCATTGCAGTTTATTTTTAAAAGAATGCAGTTACGAAAGTCTGAGAAAATGCATTACATTGTGTGAAATTAATGATTGTGACTTGGTATTCTGCATTTTTGAAGAGACACATTATAGTGTGTACTGATCAGAAAATTCTAAAGGTTTTGATAATTGCTTTAAAAATGCAGTGATAGATTACAGTAGCATCAACATACGTATTCAAAATTATGAAGGATTGTCAGAGAATAGCTGGGGAGAAACTGTTTCCACAGGCAGGAGGTTCAGTTATCAAAGGATACAATCTGAATATAGTTGGCCAATGGATTGGGGGGAAGATGAGAAATGTATGAGTTATTGTCATCCGGAATGCACTGGATAGAAGGCTGGTGGGAGGAGATTCAAAAGTACATTTCAAAAGGAGATTGGATCTTTTATGAAACAGAAATATATGCAAGGCTGTACTGCAAAAGCAGAGGAGTGTATCTTAATTGGATAGGTCTGTCAAAGAACCAGCAGGTGCAGAATGGACAGAATAGCCTCTTTTCTGTGCTGGCTTATTCGATGAATTTCACTAATATCACTTTTATTTGAATATTGTAATTTGACCAGTTTGCATTTTTATACTCTTCATGGTTTGTGAAAGGTAACGGAGGGGAGCACAATTTAGATTTTTTTTAAAAGCTCACTTTGTGGGATGTGGGCGTCATTGGCTCGCCAGTATCTGTTGCCCTTGAGAAGGTGACAGTGAGCTGCCTTCTTGAACCACTTCAGTCCGCGTGCCCACAATGCCATTAGAGCTTTTCCGGTGCCTCGGTTGATGTGAGGTGATCAGTTCGGATTCATTTCTTTGAGGTTTTATAGCGATTGATACAACTGAATGCCTTGATAGGCCAGTTCCGAGGGCAAGTGAGAGTCAACCAGATACTGTGCGCCTGGAGTCACATGTGGACCAGACCAGGTGGGGATGGGAGATTTCCTTCCCTGAAGGGTATTAGTGAACCTGATGGGTTTTTCTGACAATCAAGAAAGGATTCATGATCAACATTTAGACTCTAAATTCCAGATTTATTTTAATGAATTCAGATTCCACTGTCTGCCATGACGGGTTTTGAACCTGAGTCCCCAGAACATTAGCTGAGTTTTTGGGTTGATAATCTGGCAATAATACTACGAGGCCATCACTTCCTCCTTTGGTTTGTTTAAGTTAAATGGAAGCGAAACTCCAGACTTTGATGGGATTAATATTTGTTGTTGGGTTCTGGTCAGTGAAATCCATTCTGTTCGGGCAATGAGAAAATCTGCTGCTGGGAGGCAGTGTAATCCATCAAGTCTGTGCCACATAATTGAAGTCCCTCATGTCAGGAATCATTCCTGGAAATCTTTTTGGCTCCCTCTCTAATAACTTGTTAGGGTCCAGTGCCCAGAATTGGACACAGCAGGCAGGTGTTTTAGGTGCCATTGCAGTAGTGGGTGGGTGATTAAAACAAGACTCAGACAGTGTGCCCAATATGTGCCTGTTTCCTGCAACTGTTCTTGCTGCTTTTGATATCCCTCATGGTGGGGAACATGGGACCTAAATTTGGGAAGGAGCCAGTTTCCATAGTTACCAAACTTGTTGAAGGCATGTTTGGGATTTTGGAGGAGGTTGAGAGTTTGCAAGCAGGATCAGGGATGGACCAGGTGCGTGGTGGTGGCAACATATACCATGATATTGGTTAGGCCCACAAAAAAGCACAGTTGGGGGAGAGGTCACAGCAAATGGTGCACAGATGTCATTGTGTATGGAGAGTTTGTGGTGAGAATGGTCAGTGGTGATTGGGAAAAGCAGGAATTATCACAGCTCTCTGCCACCATAATAGGAAGGTGTTGGTCTTTTTGACATTATAGTGAGGCCAGAGGAGTACAGGGTAGCAGCTGGTAATGGGAACATAATCCTCAGATCTTGATAGAGACAGTGAAGAACAGCCTCCTCCACAGGGTATACAGAGCCCTTGCCAAGAGGAGAACAGAGGTGATGGACAATGGGCAGCAAGGCAATGGAGGCCATACCCTCAGCATAGGATGTGCCAGTGGAAGATGTTGACAGGCCAATCCTGTGGAGGAGCACAAATCGAGGCAGATTGTCACATGGATTTGTGCATTTGCAGCCAAAGACCTCAGCTTTCATAGCATTGCTCACTGAGTCCTGCCAGAAGTCAATGTCCCTATGACCTTGAACTTCTTTGTCTCTGACTCCTCCCAAGAGTCAGTCGTGGATCTTTCAGTGACCATGTCACAAAAAGATCCCTGCCACTGCACAGTGTCGCTGACAATGTCCTTGTTAAAGTGAGGCATGCGTGCAATTTTAGACAGGTACAGACGGCAATAGGGTTTGACTCCATTGCTGATTTCCCAAGCTAAAGGGTACAGGGTACAATCATCCATTGCACCTATTTGTTGGTTGAAGCATCAAATGTCTAGCCAGTGAGACTCATTAACAGCGAGAGCTTCCACTCCGTCAATGTGTCTGTGACCACAATGACATCTTCCTCTCCGGCAGTCCCTGGTGCTAGAGCTTTTCTTTTCATGCCTAATATCGTCCAGCATCTTATCATTGTTCAATGTATGACCATCACTTACAAGAAAACCTTCAAGTGCTTCAAAGTGTTTACTTTCATTCAAAGAAGAACAAAAGAAAACAAAGCTAATGAAGCTGCATTTGCTTCTAGGACTAGTGCGGAATTGCTTGTCTTTCAAGCCCCAACACACCTACAGTCAATGGAAATCGACTGGATCTAGGTGTCGTTTAAGGCCTATCTGGCTTGCTGTGCTTGATCCTGCAGTGATCAATCATGGAGAAGGCGATGTTCTTCTTGCTCAATGTCTTCATTCTTCTCAGAAGAGTGTTGCTGTTCACCCAGCTCTTCAGCCTCCATCACATCCCGAGTTTGCCTTCTCCAATTGTGCAGAACACAGCAAGTTAGAATTATCCAGTGCACTGCGGCCAGACTACACTGCAAGACCTCTCCAGCTTCAGGAGGGCCATCATCCAGCCCTTGAAATGCAACAGGAACATGAGATTCTCAAGGATACAGCTATAGTAGCAACTCCCAGGATATCTGATCCAGATTTGTAGAAAGCAGTACCAATATTCATAGATCACTTGTACAGTGATGGAGTGGAACTCTCTCCATTGATGTATGTAGTTGTGTTATGATATGGACATCTCAGTGCTCGTTGTGTACCATATATCGTTCGCTGCCCCGGGATGAAGCCAATGAAGTTGCTGAAACCTCTTATTGAGGCTGCAGCACTGACCTTGCCGTGGAGAAAAGTGGTGTGATCTGGCTCAAATTACATGGGTAATTGCTTTGATACATTTGAGAATTGAAAAATCCCACACAGTGGCACTTTGGATGGAGCCAATTGCAAAAATTTACTGTAGCTATCACCTATCAACTATCACAATCACCGCCTGTTAGGATGGAAAAAAACACGGATTCTACCCACTGTGTGTGTGTGGTTGTAACCATTTTCCATTTGCAGTGTGCAGCTGTGTGCTGTTTGACTACAGAAGGCATAGCAGGTTGTCCTTGGCACAGTGAATCTCAGACTTAGCCTTGTAAATAAGGGCACTATTCCCCCACCCTCAAACCTCCTGTCTCTATATTCCTGGCAGTCTCTGGCCAGCCCATGTGCCCCTATCCTCCACCAGTTCCCATATCTGGAATTATGTTCTGTCGCTCTCATCATTAACCCCTGAGCCCTGGCCTTACAGTTTAGTCATATTCTCCATCATGTTTCTCATTCATCTCACCAAGGCCACAATGGCGATGACCACTGATAATCTCCTTCCCTCAGTGCAGGACAGAAAGTGGGATACTATCATCTCTTTCCCCCCCCCCAGGTCTGACCATGGCCCACTCTTACCCAGTGGCTCAGTCAGACACCATGACTGAGAAGTGACCAGGCCGTGGACTGGGCAGCTCCCTGGCTGACTCACAGCCAACCCCTGACTGTTTACACTGCACCTGGAGAATGGCAGTGATGCACATCTGCCCAGAGTGGTCACCTGATCCTGTCAAAGCCCCCCTGCTGAGAGCAGACAAAGCCCTTGATTTACTTTGCCAGCACTCCCTGACTGACAGCAGGACCCCTCCCCTTGAATGAGGACGACTCCCCTTAGACCTGAAGAATGGTCATTTGGTTTTGACATGATGCAGTGGGTTTGCCATGTCAGCCTCTGGCACATGGTGCAGGGGTGAGATTGATGTAGCACACAGCCATAAAGCAAGATGTCTGCCCCCTTGACTGATCACTGCTCACAACTATGAGAATTTGCCTGACTTTGTGCCAATCAAGATTGTGAGCCTTTATACCCGAGCCGAGGGGCAGTGCACCGACAGGTAATGGAAGGTGAGAAGGTTTTGAGCATGGCAGTAGTTGCTAAGTGAGTGAGTGCTAAGAGAGTGAAAGAGTAACCCAAAGACACAGCCAGTTCCAATCCATGAGCTGGGGACCTGTCCCTGTGTGCATAGTGTCCTGGTGTCCAAAGTGCAGGATTGTATTATAAGTAGCTTGGAGATGTGCCGTGATGGTATGGTGTGACCAGTATGTGTCAGATGCCGCGGTCCATATGTTGGGATTGTGCATTGTTGCTGTCCATGGAGTGTGTCCTGAAATATTGGTGTCCAAGATGGAAGTCTGAAGGAGGAAGCAGCGAGCTGGAGTTGCCAGGTAACGGCTGTAATTTTCACGGCGGAAATTCTTGTTGTCTAGTTTCTGTCTGATGGATGGGAGACTGCGTATCAATAAAATGACATGAGGTTATGGTAATGATGAGCTTGTATTAATGCATGCAAATAGGTCTCGGTGCATGGATGGCACGGTGGCACAATGGTTAGCACTGTTGCCTCACAGCGCCAGAGACCCAGGTTCAATTCCCGCCTCAGGCAACTGTCTGTGTGGAGTTTGCACATTCTCCCCGTGACTGCGTGGGTTTCCTCTGGGTGCTCCAGTTTCCTCCCACAGTCCAAAAATGTGCAGGTTAGGTGGATTGGCCATGCTAAATTGCCCGTAGTGTTAGGTGAAGGGGCAGAGTGTGGGGGAATGGGTCTGGGTGGGTTGTGCTTCGGTGGGTCGGTGTGGACTTGTTGGGCCAGAGGGCCTGTTTCCACACTGTAAATAATCTAATCTCTTGCCACTCACTATCGAGAATCTCATTTTGCCATTCAACACTTGGTTGGAAAATGTGGCTTTGCTCTTGACATTGAGAAGCTGGGAAAATCTCACAGTTTTCCAGCTGACTCACCAATGCCCATGTCACTCAGGGCTGGGAAAGTTTCGCCTACAGCCTTTGTTTATGTTATACCTCCCAGTGCCAATGTTGAAAGATGTTGATGTTATTGCAGGTTTGACTGTACTGCCTGGTACCCCGTAAGTCTTGAAATAGTGTCCCAGGAATTTGTGAGAGAAACTAAACTGATCGATAACTCAATATGTTTCTGTATTGGTTAAAGCACATACTGTCCGATGAAAGCATTGTTTTTGTTTGGTTAGTTGACACTAATATTGAGATTTCTTTGAGTTTACCATCATTTGCAGGGAGAACTCTTCACCGATTCAAGTTAGAGAGTTGCTGCTTTCACCTTGATGCTGTCAGGCCAATATTTCCACTCTCAGCAGCTTATTGCATAATGGCAAGAAAATGTAAGAGTCAGGAATTTCTTGCCGCGAGATTTAGGTAGTAATTTTATATCGAGCTTTTGCTGACATTCACAAACTATTCAAGCGTTCCTTTGGTGGTTTGTGTTGATGTCGGAATGGTTCACTTAAATAACTCCCTTGCAGTTCCCAGCCAACCCTCTATTATCCTACACTGATAATACTGGTGAAGGAGCATCCCTGTATTCTGATCCTTCACTGTGGTCCCAGTGTTGGTCACTGGGGTCTCAAGTCTAAGGATTTTAATGTACTCTTCAGTAAACTATATTTTATTGTAGCTGAGAAAATACTTGCGTCAGATTTGTAATTGTTGCAAAAGTGCTTCACGTTTAGCTATCTGTGTTACACGCCACTATAACCCTACTGTATAAACCATCATTGTAAGGTAGGCTCTAACATCTGTCAGAGATGAACATCTTCAGTTCTTCTTACAATTTTTGTCTTGGATTTTTTTCTATACTTTAGCATGTGTGTGTAGTAAATGCGCATGTGTGTGTATAAATGCATAAATAAGCACAAGTAAACATGATGCAGGAAATTAATGTCGGTTGTTTACAGTGTATTACACGGAAATTATGTAGGAGACATTTAGTACTGGGTATACATTACAGGAAAAGAGTGGCTTTACAAAAACAGTTTTTTTGGTTCTCTTGTTTGCTCCTGTGGATGTGTGAAGCCTATGATGTGGTACTGAGTGATGAAGGCCACAGACTCCGAGCCCGGTCTATGTTGTGTTAGCTGATCTTTGGCAGAGAGGGAAGGGATGAGGGGTGTATCAGACAGGCTTGAAAGTCTTTGGGTTAGAGTGTGTGAGACAGAGTCAGGGAAGTGCATTACTCATGAACACCATCCAGTCACCTCTTATGGAAAATGTCCTTGTGTATCTTTAGGGTTTTCCCTACATTTAAATAGCGTACAGGTGATGAATGGCTACTTGAGTGATGTGCTAGAGAGATGCTAGTGTTTGCTGAAAGTATGAATCACTACCTTCATGATAGAAGTCAAGGAAATCCTACACTGTTACTTCTTTCACTTCCTAGTTATTAATACTGCTCTGTGGCATCCACCTTTCCTGGCTGAGAGCAAGGATGGAGCTCTGTCTCTGAGCCTCAAATCCTCTGTCAGGCTGCTGAGACAGTGCAAGAACGATTGGACATGTTTGGCCCATATTTTTCTCTCCACTAGACTGGAAAGTAATGAGGAGAGCTTGGGCATTATGATTCATTCTGTTGCTGTTGCAAAAGGCTTGGCCAGACCTGATGGGCCAAATGGCCTCTTCCCGAGTTGTGATCTTTCCTTTGGTGACGGAGGTCAGAAGCTGAACACGTGCAAACTGATGGAGTGCTAACAGAGTCATGCCATAGCACTTGATGATTCAATGTGCTGTTTTCACTCCATTTCTCCTTGTAACCTGCCGGCTTTATATAATCGCAGCAGACACATGGGAACACCAGTAGCTGCCTGTTTGCCACCAGCCACACAACATCCTGACTTGGAATGATGTTGTCATTTCTTCACAGTCACTGGGATAAAATCCTGAAATTCCCTTCCTGACAGCACTGTGGGTATACCCACACCAAGAAGAAGGTTCATCACCAACATCTGTAAGTCACTTAAGGATGAGCGATGGCTTAGTCAGCGATGCTCGCAGCTCAAGAAGGAATCTTTTTAAAAAAAGTCCCAGAAGATTTAATCCATCTAGTTCCTTTTCCCATAGGAAATATTTGCAAGCTTGGCAACTTGCTTGATCCTGAGCTGCGATTGCAATTCCAAGTCCTCTCCATCAAAGATCACTTACTTTAGCTTCTGACGTGAGCCCCTGCTTTGGCTGGTCTGCTATTGAAACCCTCATCCCTGCTCCCTCCAGACTTAATTACTGTTTGTACTGCCCACGTAGTTTCTACCTTATGGAAGCAAATTCATGTGAAACTCTATTGCTGTGGAAGGTTTTATGACATTAGAGGTACCATATAAATATAAGTTATCCTATGCAAGCGGCCCTGCTTATTTTTTTCATTAGTGGGATGTGGATATCCCATTGCAATGCCGGCATTTATTGCTGCTGCACATTTGTCCTTGAGTAAGTAGTGGTGAGTTATCAAAGCCACAATTTCAAAATTGTAGTTGTTTTCAAAACCGTCCATGGCCACAGTTCTCCCTGTCTCTGTAGCTCCAGCTCTGCAACTCTACAAAATTCTGCATTCCACTAACTCTGGCCTTGTGCAGGTTCTATCATCTTCACCTCATCATTGTTGACTTGACTTTCAGCTCCAAGGTATGACATTCCCTTGCTAATTCTCTTTTCCCCTTTTGGATGTCACTTAAAAGCTATGCTTTTAGTCACCTGTCCTGAAAGTCTTCTGGTCCTGTGACAGTTGGGTCAGTTTGCATTGATGTGAAGACTATTTGATGTGAAGGTGGTGTTGATTGGTCTCATAATTCAATTGGGAAGAGCATGCCAAAAATTCCACAAGATAACCCAAATGTGTAACTGCCCAGTTAAACCACTAAGCTCGGCAAGGTGGCTCAATGAGGTGGCATGGTGGCTCAGTGGTTAGCACTGCTGCTCACAGCGCCAGGGACCCAGGTTCGATTCCAGTCTCGGGCGACTGTCTGTGGGTAGTTTCCACATTCTCCCCATGTCTGTGTGGGTTTCCTCTGGGTGCTCCAGTTTCCTCACACAGTCCAAAGATGTATACATTAGGTGAATTGGCCATGCTAAATTGCCCATAGTGTTCAGGGAAGTGTAGGTTAGGTACATAAGTTAGGGGAATAGGTCTGGGTGGGTTACTCTTCGGAGGGTTGGTGTGGACTTGTTGGGCTGAAGGGCCTGTTTCCACACTAGGGATTCTATTCTATTCTGATAAATTTGCCTGACTGACTGCTCTTCAGGTCAAAAGGAATTCACACCAGATTTCATAATGAATAGGAAAATAATTGTAAACTTATTCAAGAAATGGCAAGCAAGTATCTCTACTGTACAACTCAAACTATAGCCCATTAAAACTCCAAACATACACATGCGTGCACTCACAAACAGACACAGATGCATGCACACATACACACAGGCACAGACATAGACACACACACAGGCACAGACACACACATTCTTATTCATGAATAAGTCAGCCAAAAACACACAATTTAATACAATCATTATAGATTGAAAATATAGACAGGAAAGCAAATTCTATAGTACACGAGTCTAGACCATAGGATGGAATGAGATGATATTTACATTTCTCTTGTGTTTTTTTAGTGCTGGTAACACAATGTTATCTGCAGAGTGGTGGTCGATCTTTGATTCAGTAATTGATTGCTTGGACCTAGGACCTTGTAATAGATATTTTTCCGAAGTTTCACATTTTGCTTTGTTTTCATTCACATTGAGAGATGCTTCTTGTTTGCAGACTTCTGGATGTTTATAGGTCTGCAACAAATTACAGTTGGACGAATCCAAGACTGTTGTGAGGCAGTTTTTCCCTTGCTCAAAGACTCCTGGTGCTACTCTATCTCTCAAAGTTTCTATCTCCCTGTTCCAAAAAGTAACATAGTCTTGTGCATGTAAAAATGTACACGACCCAGTCCCACGTGAATCTTCAAGTTGCAAATAAAGAAAATTTTCTGGTACTTTCTTAGGTCTTAGTACAACTTCCATTTTCCAATTTATAGTTCAAAAGGAAAAAGATGTGGTCCTTAACATGCCTCCACCTTAATGAAATGAAATGCCATTTGGCCTGCAAATATCTCAGTTAAACGGCAATTAGGGATGGATGTCAAATGTCGGCCTTGCTAATGATGTCCATATCCCATGAAAGAATTAAAAAATAGTGCTATTACAAAACAGAACCACAAACCCAAATTGATCAGCACTGGGACGCAAGAGACCAAAATTGGAAAGGAAACATCAGTGCTTTTATTTTGTTTAACCAACTGTGTTTCAACTAATCAGCAATTCTTTAAATGCTATATAAATTGTTGTTCCCTTTCAACATTCAGTTTTTTGTGCCCCAGTCTTGATAAATTCATGTTGAAAAGCATTAAACTTTGTGTCTCTTTTTAGCAATAGAAATGTGCTGTACATATGCAAGCTGTTGACCGACTCAATCCCTATCCCCTGTGACAGCATTCTTCCCACTTCAGTAATTCTATTGTTATTGCCGTCACTGCAAAACATGGAAGCCCTTTCCAATTATTATTCACTCACAATTCTCCCACCTACATGTAGACTAACCCTGTTCTATTCACAGTCCTTGTCAACATAATGTAAGTCACTGTTAATCTAACATTTCAGTTGATGTGTATGAGTCGTATGGCTAATTGAACTATAGGTACATAAAAGTGACTTTGTCTCAAGAACTCATATCTTATAGGATATAGTGTGTGATTTTAGCTTTATTTTAAAACGAAATAATACCGTTACTATTAATTATAGTTGTTATTTTAATCAATTTACAACTAACTTGATGAGACTTGTATTAACTCTTAATTACTTATATCTTTGGCTGGTGCCAATAAATATTTTCTAGGGGTACCAAATCAACAAAAATAACTTGTGGAATGTTCTACTTATTAATAAATTAATTATAAATAATCTAACCCTGTTAGTACTGTTCGAATATCAGCGTAGTGGTTAACATTGTTGCGAAGTTTAAAGTTTAAAAAAAAAGCACAGCTGCATTAAAATAAGAGAACAAAACCTATATGGATTGATAAAAGTTCAACACATGATGTAAAATACTTGCCTGTAGACTGTACTTCCAATTCTCAGGAAATTTGAATATTCTTTTAACACCAGCATATTCCATGCAAAGCTGCTATGTAAACATTTATAATATAAATTCTTACGGAAGCAGTTTGTGGTCAAGGTACAGTTGCAGGTCTCTTCATACCCACTAGATGGTGCTAGTACATTGTCCTGTTACCTGTACAGCAAGTCACACTTGGTGACAAATTTTTAAAAATGGGACACTCCAGCATCTCAGCTTTTGAAAGTAAATCGGGTTCAGCTTCCTTGCTCCTAACGTCTTTCTTCCGTTTTGTTTCTGGCCCTCACCAAAATTCTATCTCCAGCATCTGTTTCAGTCTCACTCCTTCTTGGCCGTGGTTGTGCTCTTTCTTTGACCCTACTAATTGTTTTATAGGACCTGCTTACCTTCAATCTGTGAGATTACTAAACACATTGACTGTTCTGATTCCAGGCGCTTTGATGACATTGACCTGTGAAGGAATGCTTCTGACCAGCTAGTACTGGAAAAATGCCATGATTGATGGTAAATTAATGCAGTACCAGGTGGGGCAGGTTAGAGTTGGAGCAACAGACAGGTTTATTCATGTTAATTTAAGAGGTTAGAGAAACTTAGATGTAACAGTGATTGATATAAATATAGATAGTGCTTGTTTTAAGTTATGTGACTTCAATGACTGCCACAGACTGTGTGCGAAGGTAATTACAACAGAGATAAAGCCAATGATGACATGAAATACAATTGCAATTCTCCAAACATGGTGATGTCATCAAAAAAAAATTGCATGAACTATCATTTGCAGTTACAAATTACCCAGGTTGACCAATAGACATAGTCACAAAATTGTCATTTATTAACAGAGCTCTGAGTTCACTCTAGTCAGGTCCACTTCCATTAGTTTCTGCATATGCATTGCTGACATAGTCTTTAAATCATGCAGGTCTCCTAATGGTATGCTTGTGTCTTGTCATTGGCATTTTGGTATCTGCTCATTTCTAGTGTAAACATCCTTTTTCAGGGAGTGCCATTTCTATGGTGAGTGTGATTGTGCTAACCTGTTGCTGGGGAATGATGGAGATCTGGTTGTACTGTGCAGCTAGTGAGATAGTGAGATTTCTTCCTGATCAGCTGCTTGCAGTGAACGGACAGATTCTCCAGTTGTATATAGCTGCCTCCAGCTGAGAGGATATATCTGGTTGGTCACATTCAACAAGTACAACTGAGGCGACAACTGCTCTACACTGACCCCAAGTTGACATGAGCTGACTTATTCTGAGAATATTGACCCTTTGCTGGCAAGTATTTCAATGCACAGCTCTAACAATTACCTGATAGTTTTATTAAAGTGAAATTCGGCCTTTTGTCATTTTTCATTGATTTTTGTCGCTCAGATCGTAGAATGAATCATAGAATCCCTACATTGTGGAATCAGGCCATTTGGCCCAACATGTCTACATTCCAAAGAGTATCCCATCCCTACCCTATTACTCTACAATTAACCCTGACTAATGCACCTAACCTACACATCTCTGAACACTATGGGCAATTTAGCATGGCCAGTCCACCTAGCCTGCACATCTTTGGACTGTGGGAGGAAACCGGAGCACCTGGAGGAAACCCACGCAGACACAGGGAGAACGTGCAAACTCCACACAGTCGCCGGAGGCTGGAATCAAACCCGGGTCTCTGGGGCTGTGATGCATCTGTTACAATTTCTGGCTTCAGTATCTCTGCCTCAGAAGAGTAGTAATAGTGTGATATTGATCTTTGAACGGGACTACTTTTGCCTGTAGTGGGTGTGCTTTGACACTGAAGAATGACCTTGTACAAGTTTATGCTGGAATTGCTTGATTTCTTTCTGATTCCTTTGGTAATTCCAGCATCTGCTGTCCTTGTTTTTACCCAGGTTTTGACTGCTGCCTAAGCTTTTCCATTTGATTGAGAATAGTGTGGTGATGATGGAAGGTGATGAATTTCCCACTTTACAAAGTGGCTGAAATCTTCAGTTTTGAACTGATGACCATTCTCATTCATCATAATGCTTTGAATGCTGTAACAAAGTGTCAAATGTGCTTTCAGATTGTTTAATCTCACTGGTCAGCTTTAATGTCAAGTGGATCTAACTCCCAGTAGTTAGGTTTGTAGATGGCGGTGACAAGATAACACCATATGAAATAGCAAGAGTAGGTTCTTTGGTTCCTCAAGCCTGCTGCGCCATTCAATAGGTCAAGTCTGATCTGACATTCCTCACGTTTTCCAGCAACACACTCTCAACTCTGACATTCCTCATGTCCACTTTCTTACGATTTCCCTATAACTCTTGATTCTCCTACTAATCAAGAATCTATTTATTTTAAAAGAGAAAATGCTGGAAAATCTCAGCAGGTCTGGCAGCATCTGTAAGGAGAGAAAAGAGACTCTCAGTTAGCCTCGAAATGTCAGCTCTTTCCTCTCCTTACAGAGCTGCCAGAACTGCTGAGATTTTCCAGCATTTTCTCTTTTGGTTTCAGATTCCAGCATCCGCAGTAATTAGCATTTATCTATCTATTTCAGCCTTATATATACACAAGGACTCAGCCTCCATAGGTCACTGTGGCAAGGAGATACAAAAACTCACAACCTTCAGAGAAAACAAAAATTCTCCTCAACTTAATCTTAAATTGGTGCCCCTTTAGTTTGAAACTATGTCCTCCAGTTCGAGATTATCAGTTCTTGTGAGAGTGAGGAGGTCTGCTTCCAACTTTATCCTTGGGATGTCTGCGATGCCTTGTGCTCATTAGCTTGTTCAGCTTGGTATTCATTTCAAGCACTGCGCTAGCTCAGGTGGCCTTTAATTGCTTGGAAAGTTACATCTTGTTGCTTAATTTCAACTAGCTGCTTATCTTTCAGATTCGGTATTTCTGCTGGTTTGTTGATTTGCAGAACATATCGAGCAGTTTCTTCCCATTGATTTTGAAAGATTTCATACTTTATCTTCGCATCCTCACCTTTCTTCATTGGGAGTGCTGCTCTCGACAGCATGACAGTAATGTACATCTGTTTCCCTTGTTGGTTTGTCATGTCCATGTGATAAATCTTGAAAGAATATAACATTCTTTGTAGGTGCTTTGGAGCAGAAAGAAGTTGTAGAGCCAAAGAGTTGTACAGCATGGAAACAGACCCTTTGGTCCAACTTGTCCATGAGGACCAGATATCCATTTGCCAGCATATACCAATATCCCTCTAAACCCTTCTTATTCATATGCCCATCCAGATGCCTTTTAAATGTTGTAATTGTACCCACCTCCATCACTTTCTCTAGCAGCTCACTCCACACACACACCACCCTCTCTGAAAAAGTTGCCTCTTAAGTCCCTTTAAAATCTTTCCCCTCTCACCTTAAATCTATGCTTTCTAGTTTGGATTCCTCTGCCCTGGGACAAAGACTTTGGCTATTCACTAGTCCATGTCCCTCATGATTTATAAACCTCTATAACATCACCCCTCAGCCTCCAACACTCCCAGGGAAAACAGCCCCAGCCTCCCTGTAACTCCAACCCTCTAAACCTGGCAACATCCTTGTCAATCTTTTCTGAACCCTTTCAACATCTTTCCTTAAGCAGGGAGACCAGAACTGAATGCAATATTCTAAAAGTGGCTTAAACAAGTCATTTGAGAAAAATGCTTTGAAGTGGCTTGTAGTCAGAATCCGCAACCTCCCTCGATCAGGTATTGATTAAAATGGTCATCCACAGACAGTAAGCAGGCACTCTTTTCCAATCTGACTTTAGCATTATTCAGTTTGTATTAAAGCCCTGAATGTAACTCTTACTGCTTGTCCTTGCTACATAAGGATTGCTCTGTCTCTGCCCTTTATCACTGATGTTATACTGCAGTATTACTTCATTGTTGACACCCTTCTCATTTGTTGTTTGATTTAAGTGAAGGTTGCTTCTTGTTAAATGCCCCAACACCACTGCATGCCCTTAGCAGTGAGCTTGTGTAAAGGTTTTTCTGCTGATAACTAATTGGGCAAAAACTTCAATAGATAGTGCAATAATCTGCTGGATTTATGAACTGTTTTCATATCTGTTAGTTATTTCTGCTACAGCTCTCAGGATCTAAGCAAAGTGCTTGTGCTGGGGGTACAGGAGCTATGCATTTGAGTTCAGGTATCTTCAGTTGCAACGTTGTCTTGATCAGCGTCAGGTTAATCTGGTAAGCTCTCTCACACAGTTGCACCAATTTCTGAATCTGGGCTTCTTCAATTTAGCCCATTTTACCTCCATATTGAAGGAGGGTGTCAATGTGTTGGAAGTGATTATGAGGTTTACTAGATTGATATCTGGAACAAGTGCGTTGTCTTCTGAGGATGGATTGGAACCACTGAACTTGGTTCCACTGGAGTTTAGGAGAGTGGGAGTGATTTGATTGAAGTTTGTAAGATCCTAAATAGTCTTGACAAGGTGGGAGTGGAAAAGATATTTCCCTTTGTGGGTCAGACAAGACAAGGGGCATTGTTTTAAAATTGGGTTTACCCATTTCGGACAGAGTTGGGGGGAGTTTGGTTGGGTTTGCCAATTTAGGACAGCGATGGGAGAGTTTGACTGGGCTTGACCATTTAGGACAGAGATGGGGGGAATTAGGTTTGGTTTGCCAATTTAGGGCAGGTATGGGTTTGCCCATTTAGCACAGAGATGGGGGGAGTTAGGTTTGGTTTGCCAATTTAGGGCAGATATGGGGGGGTGTTTGGTTGGGTTTGCCCATTTGGCACAGAGATGGTGGTGGAATTAGGTTATGCAATTTTGGAACTCCCTGCCACAGAAGGTGGTGGAGGTCAGATCATTGATCTTTGTCAGGTACAGGAATCAAAGGACATCAGGGATAGATGGAAGTTTAAAGTCCAGAACGCAAATAGATCAACCATGGACTTCTTGAGCTGACTTTGCAGGCTGAATGGGCTACTTCTGCTCCTAATTCTTATGCCCATATGTTCAGGGTTAGTAGATTAATCTGAGTTGAGTGGATTTTGCCTAACGTCTACCATTTAGAGCTCCAGATCTTCATTCTCCACATTGCGTTGGATTCTTCAGCTCCATTTGTCTTCTTGAGATGATAATTGTTCCATTGTGTAGCCTCTTTTGAGGTCTTATTTTTTGGGTCACCAATTTAACCCTTAAAATCTTTGCGAATCTCAATATTACACAATCTAACACTTCACACTGACTCGGCACTTTCCTCCAGTGGAGGAGGAAACATTCACAAATCATTTATCACCTTTAGACTTGACAATGTCAGGTTGTTTTTTTGTGTGGTGTAATTTGCCAGAATCATCAGCAGACATCCCCTTAGCAGCCATCTTTTCATAGACTTGCTTTGCCTTTTTCTATCCTAACACTTACAGGCAAAAAGACAGAGCCCACTTCCCCCAACACCTGGCAGACTTTCTGTTTTTTTTGTGATGCTCTCCTCAATGTTGGTACCCTGCTGTCTTGCGTTGGTCTATCTGCATGCTTTTGTTGAACTAGTTCTCCCTTTTGTTCAATAATGCTGTTCCTGTATAGTCCAGAATGTGTCTCGGTATTGTGTGAAGCTTCATTTGTTCTCCTATTAATAAACTTTAGCTGATGATTGACAACCTCTGAGCTTCTGCACATGTTGATCAATTTCTTGAGAGTACGTTTCTTCCCTCTCACAGCAGCATCTCTCCTGCTTAAGACAAGTGTATCTTGGATGTGTTTGTCTTTTAACTGTCCAAGCTCACTGAATTCAGCTGAATATGTTAGTGTAATCACACCCTGATGAATATTCACCCTCTCCCGTTGCACTCTGATGTTCATATGGTTCATAACTAACATTAGTGTGGGTTACAAATGTGGTCTGAGTGCCTAAAACATCTCTGCAGTCTGACCTTTCTCTATCTCAGTGAGGTTTAGGCTGCAGTACAACTTGTAACACTCTTTCCTCAGCACTGATAGCAGCTAGCTAGCTGATTACAAAGATATGACCAGATACTTCCTTTTATTCGCTGACGCATTGAATATAAGAGCGGGTGGGGTTTATCTAGGACCACAGAAAATGTTAGTTGGTCTCAATTAGAGTGCTGCATACTGTTCTGGCTACATTCTCAATGAGAGAGGAGCCCTGTGCAAAACACAAGTTTAAAGCATTTGCAGCATCTTCAGTCAGAAGTACTGAGTGAATGATTCACCTCAGACGCCTCTTGAGATTCCCCAGCATCAATCTTCAACCAATTTGATTCACTCCACATAATATCAAGACATGGAAGCCACTGGAAACTGTAAGGCCCCTAGCCAAGCTCTTCCAGTACAGCTAACTGACATTGGGAAATTGGGGGAAATGGTCCAGGTATGCCCTGTCCACAATAAAAGCAGGACTAATCCAACACGAGAATTACTGCCCCATCAGACTACCTTTGATCATCAGCAAAGTAGCGATGCAATCAAGTGGCATTTGAATAGCAAAACCCTATTCATTGGTTAGTTTGAGTTCTGCCTTGGCATTCAACTCCAAGCCTAAATTAATCTTTGGGCCAAACCTGGACAAACGAGTTGAAGAAGTGAGGTGATGGTAACATTAAGGCAGCACTTAATTAAGTCAGGCATAAAGGAGCCCAAGCAAATGAAAGTCAATGGGAATTGGGGGAAGCTCACCACTTGGAAGTTTTACTTAGCAAACAGAAAGATAATTGTGGTTGGTGGATCATCTCAAGTTTTGGACATCATTGCAACACCTTGGGAGTAGATTGTCAGGCCTGTCGATATTCAACCACTTCAACAATGACCTTTCCTCTACTTGTTCGGATGAGCACAGCTCCAACAACATTCAACAGGCTTGACACCGTCCAGAGTAAAGTAGCCCACTGGATAGGAATCCCATCCATCTCTGTAAACAATCACTGGCTCCATCACTGGTGCACAGTAGCAGCAGTGTGTGTACCTTCAACAAGATGTACAGAACAAGAATTTACCAAAGCACCAAACCTGCAATCTCTACCACCCAGAAGGACAAGGGTAGCAGATACATGGGAACAGCACCACCTGAGCGTTCCCTCTAGGTCACACACCATCCCAACTTGGAACTATATTGCCGTGCCTTTGCTGTTGCAGTGTCATAATCCTGAAATTCCCTTCTTAACAGCACCGCTGGTGTCCCTGAAGTTTCATAGTCTCCCATAATTCAAGAATGCAGCTCAGCACCACCTACTCAGTGACAATTACAACTGGGCAATCATCTGGATTTGAAACATTAGCTTGCTTCCTCTCCATGTATGCTGCCAGACCTGTTGAGATTCCAGCATATTTTGTTTCCAGTACAGACTCCAGTATCTGCAGCAATGTGCTCCAACATTAGGGCAGCAGAGAATCTGTTTCCACAAAGAGGAGTGACTTGTTGGTTTTGCTTGATTGATATCTTAAAGTGGTGATACCAAACTGACCTTTCTGTGATCTTGTTTATCAATGTCTCAGGAACTATTTGGGCAAGATTAAGCTGTGTGAAGCAGTTGAAGCCTCTGATATTCATATCTTTAAAGATCCATCTTCTTGGCATTTTTGTAGGGTTGCAGGTTTGTTTTCCAAAGAATATTTCTGAGTGGGTGCATTTTCATGGAAGTTCAAAGTTTTGTTTTATTCATTCATGGGATGTGGCAAATACATTTATCACCCCACTCCTAGTTGTCCTTAGGAAGGTGGTGGTCAACTGGCTATGGAAGGGGCATGATTTGGTAGTGAATGGCCTTATGAGAGTGGGTGGGAGACATTTTCAAAATGTTCCTGAAAGTAGAACAATGTTCTACTTTGGGGGGGGGGGGGGAGGGGGCTTGGTGAAGCTTGAAGTTGGTCAGCCTTCATGAAATTGCAGGGGTTTTAGGAGATCCCTCTCCCAGCAGTGGCACTGGTTTGGGCAGGAGTGCAGGGTCTGGGTTGGCTACCTGCATCCTTACTATATACCAGAGAAACGTGCCAATGGCAGAAAGGGGGGTTTTGAAAATATAGCCCTTTCAGCCTCTGATTCCCTGCTACTACTGTGCAAATGTTTTAACTAAGTAATCAGCGTTGCATCAGTTTTAATGCCATGAAGGGGAGGAGCAAAGAGGATGAACAAGACTTAAGTTCTGAATCTACTCACTGCTGGCAAGTTCAACTAATCCCCTCTCCCCAGTTCACTGGCTTTGCTTGGGGATAGTAGGTAGATATGTTGTGAAACTTGAATGAACATTAATGTTTCAACAATGAAACTGTTCAAACAGAGAATAATTCTCCATATCAATCTATCAAATGAGACTCGGTACCAAATCCACAATTCCATTCAAAAATCAGTGTTCACTGTTGGCCTATGGAAGATCCCCCCCCCCCCTCACTGTTCAAAGGAAAATAAAATGACCTGAGTGTTCTCTTCAAACAGACCCCAACCTGGTGCTGAAGATATATTGGCTTCCTTGTGGAAACTGAAACTAGAACTGCAGTCAGTGATGCCAATTGGCTTTGAGAAGTGATTTATCTGCCTGTCCTGATGTAAATCGCAAGACCTGGAGAGACCTCAGTGAGGTTGTCACCCCATAGGTTTTAATTGCTAATGATTTCCATTTTGGGTGGGTTCTATTGGAAAGCAACTCCCTACAAGTTTATCTGAGATTCAAAAAAATGTTCCAAAGTTAACCTCACACAACATACCTCTCAATGCAGTGTAAGTCTTTCTGTGATTCCCACTGTCATCATTGTTAATGTATGCATAGAGCTACACTGTAGGACATGTCTGAATTGAGTAGTGAAACTGAGGCTTTTTCACATGTATCATAATCTTGGGTATATTGAAACAGATTGGGCCCATGTTCGGATATTGGCAGTAATTTCGAGATAAGTACTTCCTATTTAATGAATGAATCTGTCTGCTCACCAAACACAATTTGTAATGTTATGTTGTATTGCAGGCAGAAAGAAATATCTCGTTGTAGTAAAATAAAGGACTGCAGATGCTGGAAATCTGAAACCAAAACGTAAATTGCTGGGGAAAGTCAGCCGGTCTGGCAGTATCTGTGGAGAGTGAAACTGAGTTAATGTTTTGAGTCCAGTGACCCTTCTTCAGAAATGAGAGAAGCTGGGAAAAGGTGGCGTAAAGCTGAAGGCTGATGAAGGATTCCTGATGAAGGACTTTTGCCCGAAACGTCGATTTTCCTGCTCCTCGGATGCTGCCTGACCTGCTGTGCTTTTCCAGCACCACTCTAATCTTAACTCCATCTCCATCTACCCACTCACTCCTTTCGCCCACCTCAACCCCTGCCTTCATCTTAGATATCACCTTTCCTGGCCACTATCAGTATGATGAAGAGTCACTGGACTTGAAATGATAATTCTGCTTTCTCTCCACAGTTGCTGCAGGGAGTGTTTTGTTGTTTGATATTGGGGAGACCCTTTCCAGTTCACATTTTAGAATGTAGGATTGAAACTGACAGGGTTGCATAAAGGCTAGAACATTACATCCAGAACTTGCATTTAGTGCCAGAATGTGTTGAGTTTGATGTCAGAGCGGAAGCTGGAATAGTACAGTTAGTACAATTAGCCTGAGGGCATGAGAGGATGGGAGAGAAAATCATGAGCAGCGGTTGGTTTGCTATCCAGTGATCCTTGCTGGCAACCATGTGTGGGGACATCAGGTGTGAGCTATAATAATCATCCTGTGTGATTAATTGTCATGACACAGAACCCACTAATTAGCAGTTACTTGCGGTCTCCATCAGAGAAGCCATTAAAGGGTTGGTGGTATGGGAGACAGGAACTTCATAGCTCATACTGTTTGAAAAAAACAAAATAATTACTGGTCCAGGTACCTCAGTTACAGGTACGTACAGGATGATTTGGCACTAATCAGCCTTTGTTTCATCAGCTGGAGGTTCTGTAACAACAACTGAGCCTGTAATGATACCAGGTGGAGGTGTTGGCCGTAGCATTTTGATGAAAAGTATTCTAACAGCAGGTTTAGTACAAGAGCACTTCAACAATAAGAGCTAATACGACCACAAGTATTTCAGCAGTCCTCGTTCTGTGTATATGACTTGCTACCAATTTCAAGTTCATTGCAAGTTACTCCAGTCAGCCCCATGAAAAGCACAGCATTCAATGTTGTGCCATTCATAACTGGCTGCTTTTGTTTGGTTTGCATTTTCAGGATTAAGTTCAGAGACGGATACAGTTGCACGTCCGCCGCAGTTAATTCCGAGAAACATAAAAGGAAGGGAAAGGGAAGGAGGATTGAAGTGGAGTCTGAGGAGTTTGAAACATTTTTATTCAGTTTCTGAAGCAGTAAGCCTAAGGGATGAACAAGCAATATTCCTCTTTTTAAATGATTAATTTGTTAATAGCTCATACATAACCGGATTGGCACTGTCTCTACAAAGTAGTGTGTGAGGGCTGTGGTAGTATCCCCACTTCTGAAAAAGGAGGCCTGGCTTCACTTCTCACCTGCTCTACAGTTGTATAATAACATCTCTGAACATATTGATATAGAAAATATCATAAATTAGTGTGTGCCATCCACAAAATGCACTGCCATAGCTCACCGACATGTTCCAGAACTATGACCTCTACCATCTCAAAGGATAAGAACATAGTGGAGAGCCAACATCTACAATTTCCCCTTCCAAACCTCATGCCATCCATCCATGGAGCTATACGCTATTCCATCATTGTTGTTGAGTCAACATCCTGGAATTCACATTCTTGCAGCACCATGGGTGTTCCTGCATTAATAGATTCTAACAGTTCAAGATGGCAACTCATCACCATCTTGTCAAGAGAAATTAAGAATGAGCAACTTGGCTTTGCCACTGATGCTTCCATTCTATTCAAGAATTTAAGTTAAAAATTCTATTAATTTATAATGCAACTTTGCAGGTGACACCTTTCTTTAAGAATTTTCTTACCAAGTATTTCCAAACTAATTGTTTTAAACAGTGAAGATCACCATGGGTGAGTGACTTAAAGAAGCTTGTCAGTTTTTGACCATCTCTACAAAAGCATCCAAAGGTTTCTAGTTTTCCTTTTTCCTGAAGAATTCTAAGTCTGGGCTAACATGAACCCTATTCATAGAATCATAGAATCCCTATAGTGTGGAAGCAGGCCATTTGGCCCATCAAGTCCACACCAACTCTCTGAAGAGCATCCCACCCAGACTCACCTTCTCTATAACCCTGCATTCCCTGTGGCTAATCCATCTATTGGATTACCCAGGGCAACATGTTTCCAGTAATCCTGCCTAAAATGGAGTCTGAGACTTGTATACTTTCAGGTAATATGTTATGTTACAATAATGATATCATTAGTATGGTTTTTATAATTTGTTGATGGAATATGGGCTTTGCTGATTAGTACTTATTGTTACCTAGTTACCAGAGGGTGGTTAAGAGTCAACCACATTGCTGTGGGTTCAGATTCATGTGTAGGCCAAGCCAGGTAAGGATGGCAAATATCTTTCCCTAAAAGACACCAGTTACCCAGGTGGGTTTTTTGGCTTTACTGACATACTGATCGTGAGGCATAATGCAACACATGGAGAATTGGTACAATCAGTTCAAACTCCCAATCACACTCCTCCTCAAAAGGCAAGGGACCATCTCCAGGACCATCTCCAAATTGTTTGGGCTTTGCCTTGGTGTAATGTCCAGTTTAAAAAGGCTCAAAAGAATCCTGATAGAATTCTTGATGATGTGATATTTTTGAACATTCAGCAGAGAAGCAACAATTTTCTTTTTGACCAGTGTCTCCAATGGAGAAAGAGTCAGAGCTTAGACCTGAATTGCATTGAAACCTGTCTTCAACCTATGTTTTCCTTTAGTGTCAACCCAGGTTAAAAATACCCATGAAGCTGTCTGAGCATCTATACCCTTTGCCATTTCCAAACAGCCACATTTTTGACTTGTATCTTGTGTTCAGTCCAAGTAAAAGAAAAGGCAGGGGACAGCAGAAACTCTGAGTTCAATGTTGACATGTAATGGTAGGTCATTTGAGCCCAGACAGAGAGGATTTAAAAGGCACATGCTTTCAAGGGGAAGATCCAGAGGTTGTTGGATTTGAGCAACCACAGGAACATCTGCAAAGGTTTATGTAGATAATTGAATCCCCTGTAGCTACAATCTAGCAGTCCTAAGAAAACAATTTTCGCTGAAACTTAGTTAAATATCAGGAATTTTGTCAGGAACAGAATGAAAATTATATAAACAAAAGGAGCAACACAGGCTAAGTCATAAAGGAAATTTTAGTGACATACTAAAGCAGCAAGATATGTTGAACACTCTATATATGAAACATCATACACAGATGAGCACAAAACAGCAGAACTGGGGTTTTGTATAAACAGCATACCCATTACTCCTGGTATGAGACCATGTTATTGTAACTCATTGACCTGGCACTGTTGCTTTAGGGTGTTGCAACTTGATCATTTTGTTGTACAAATATCCATCCGACAACATTTGCCATGAGATACCTTCACATGGTAGCAAGATTTTGAGCGTTGCATGAGACTTTGAACACACAAATCAAGCAATCTGATCACTAACTCAATAATTCTTGAAGTCTCAGAACCATAAAACAACTTACCAATCACAATGTATTCTTACCATATTTTTCCCCCCACAATGTATACTTGAAGTTTAGCATGTTGTAACTGTTACTTTGAAGAGCATCGAGCTTCATCTGTCTACCCCACCTACTCTGCAATGTCATTTTCACTTGGTTCTCCTGACCAAGTACTACTTGGTTCTCCTGACAGTTTATCATGCTTCCAAGTTTTGCTTCATCAGCAAACTTTGTCCCCAGTATATCAAGGTTTGAATCAACAGTGTATTATCAGGACAGGCAAAAGATTTGTTTAACAATGGGAGACCATATAACAAACCTCCTTGTAGCCTGAAATATATCCATCCATTCACCATCACAATCGATTTCTTATCATTCAACCAATTTTCTATCCACAAAAATTGCTGCTGTCCCTGTTTAAAAATGTTCTGTTGAGACTGTTGTATGTCACTTCATCAAACCTCTTCTGGAAGTCGATGTACACCACTTCAATGGCATTAACATCAGAAACCCTCTCTGCTGTGTGGGCATCGTTGGCTGGCCAGCATTAATTGCCTGACCCAAGTTGTCCTTGGGGAGAATTGGTTGGCATAATTGGCTGGATAGCTGGTTTGCAGTGCAAAGTGATGGTACCAGTGTGGGCTTATTTCCCACACTGGCTGAGGTTACCATGAAGGATTCCCCTTCTCAAATGCTCCCTTTTCCTGAGGCATGGTGACCCTCAGGTTAAACCATCGGTCGTCTCTTCTAATAAGAATGCGGGACTATTGGGTGCATGGGTATTAACATTTGCAATTCTGCAGTCCTCTGGCACCTCTCCTGAGTTGAAGATTGTGGGCAATGCTCTGCAATTTGCACTCTCACTTCCGTTAGTGTCCTTAATGTATCTCATCCAATCCTAGTGCCTTGTCAACATTAGGTACCAACAGCTTATACAATCCCTCTTCCATATCAATTTTGAATTTAGTGACCTCTGTCCTCTAATGCCTGGTAGTATCTGCTTCCTTGGTAAAGACAGATGCAAAGTATTCATTTAATTCTTAGCCATGCCCCCTGCCTCCTTTTGGGCTTTAATTGGCCCTACTCCTCCTTTAATCAGAAATGTATGATTGATCTGCCCATAAAAGTCTTCAGGATTCCCTTTTATGTTAGCTGTGAGTCTCATTTCGTCATTGGCTTTGCTTCTTCCTTTTGCTTTGTCACTTACATGTCACAATCTAAAGCAGTGCACATGTATACTGCTTCCTGAATTTCATTCAGGTATGGGACAGCACTGCACATTAACAGACAACGTAAGCACCCCCAATCATTGTTATTGATCCAGCTTGATTGCTATATCCAGAGATTTCTTCGGCTAGGATAACAACAGTAGCATTTTGGAATACCTTCGCATGTTTCAATGGCTCACTTCATTTTTGAATGTTGCAACGGATTTCTGTGGAGTTATGCATCCATCTTACACTCATGGGACATAGGCATCACTGGCTGGCCAGCAATTATTGTCCATCCCTAAGTTGCCCTTAGGAAGGTGGTGGTGAGCTGCCTTCTTGAACCATTGCAGTCGAAGTGCTGTAGACTGGCGCCTTAAATCTGTGGAAAAGAACCATGAAGAATTCTGAAGTGTTGTGGTTTGTGCTCAGAAATACAGAGTGGAACCCATTCCCTACATGTGGTGTATATGCAAACAGATGTAGGATAATTTATTAATCCTGATATGTGTTGCCTCAGTCACTTTACACCGAAGGTGATGTTTCACATTTTACAGTAGAGATCAGTGTAAGCTGCTTTTTACAGTAAACTTGAATAGAGTTTAGAGTAGACTTGAATAGAGTGTCATTGCCACTGCCCATCTGCTGCTGAACCCTTCAGCCATAGTTTGTTAGATCCAGGCATGCTTAGGCTCTGCTTTCTATCTGCTTTTTGGCTCATCCAAAACTGTTCATCTATTAGTCCTTGGTTCACTGATCTGTGAGCACAGCAATCCTCAACTTTAAAATTCTCACCACATGTTAAAGTCCCCCCCGCCCCGTGAGCCTTGTCTCTGTCTCTGTAACCCTCCACTGGCTCTACATCCTTCTGAGAATGTTGCAATCTGGCAGTTCCAGCATTTTGAATATCCCTGGTTTTCTTTGCTTCATGATTGATGGCTGTGCTTTCAAGTGTCTCAGCCTTAAGCTTTTCGAAACCTCCCTCTCTTTTGTTCTCCTTTTAAGATGTTCCTTAAGACCTATGTCTTTGATCAAGCTTTAGGTCACCTGTTCTTATGAGGTTCTCTGTCAACTTTTATCTGTTAACACTCATGGGCAGAGATGCTTTCCTACTTTGAAGGTGCTGCTGTACCATACAAACACAATTCAGATGCTTTGAAGGTGAAAAAAGAAACAATCTTACTTGACGTAAATTTTAAAAAAATTTTTTTCTCTTGCTCTGTCATTCTTTCTCTTTCTCAGTCTTGAAAAGTAATTGAACAAAATAATTTCGCAGGAAGCATTGTTCAGATTTATCACAATTCAAGCAAAGCAAAAGGGAATTGTGAGGTAAAGCTACATGTTGATCAGGGAAAAATGTAAGTTTGGAAGGTTTATTTTGAAGAAAAGCTGCGTTTACAAGGCCATGCATGACTGGTATTTGTGATGCTGCATATCCATGGTTTAAATCCACTGTATTTGAAATGTAAAGCTTTCAGGGCCCCGCAGCCTGAGTTCCACGCAACAGCATGAGAAAGGCAATGATCTGACATTGAGAAAGGTGGGGCATGAATCAGCTTCATTAAGACTCTGGGAGATAATTATTAGGAATTGGAACAGAATACACTGACTTCAATCAGCAAAGCAGCAAGATGAGAACTTCTGTTGTGATGAAAGAGATAGCAGCTAATCAGCAGCAGGTGCCGGTGTCGGAAGAAGTGGAAAACATATTTTGTGCTGGATTATTTCGCTTTAAAATAGGAACACCTGAGAACACTTAATGATTGTGTTGTGGGTAATCAGGAACATGATACCATGAGGTTTATGCTTAGATCAGCAAGAATGTGCGGGGCAAAGGAAATTCTGACCTCATGAAGGCAGTGACTCATCCTTGTATATCCAGTTCAAAGGATAGAAGCAGCCCCCAATTCCCTATCCAAGTGTCTCCTCTTCATGCACGAACAGCGTGGCTCTCATTTTAATCAAACCCATTCGACAGCATCAGGTGCAACCCTGGTTATACAGCCAACCTGATTTTACTCTCTGCTGAATTCCCAGCACGTGATATTGGGTAGGGTGTAAAACTGTTATTCCAGCCAATCGTGTGGATTTCTCATCTGGCTTGCCAGCTTCTTTTTGATTTGGTTTGATTTATTGTTGTTGCGTCTACCTAAGTACAGTGAAAAGGTTTATTTTGCGTGCGGTACAGGCAGATCAAAACAAACAAGGACATAGGGTGCTTAGACAATAGGGAATGTTTATAAGAAATGTGAAAATAAGATCTGCTGTAGAGAGCTCGCAAAGAGTCACCTGGTAGCATCGCCATCTTGAATCTGCAGCATGCACGTTTTCTCCTGTCAGCATGAAAGTGCACCAAACTCATTTCCCTTCAGGTAAGGCGCACTGGTTAGTGATGAGAGGTGGAGGCTTGATTAACTTTCACTCTATTGGCTAAAGTTGATCAATGAGTCAACTCTGCACTGATTAGGTATTCCATAAGACCACAAGGCATAGGAACAGAAATTAGGCCATTCAGCCCATCGAGTCTGCTCTACCATTCAATCATGGCTGACAGGTCTCTCAACCCCATTCTCCCGCTTTCTCCCCGTAACCCTTGATCCCTTTGACAATCAAAAGCCTATCCACCTATTCAATCCAGTGCAAGTTGTGATGCCTTATCTGTCACTTTAAGACATTTCTTACTAGATCAGGCCAGCCTCAATATTACAACAGGGTAATAGTCACTGAGAAACCAGGGAACCTCAGGTTAAATAATTGAATTTTAGTGACCCATGATGGAATGATACTCTTGGGACCTGTGGAATTGGGTAACTGATTAAATATTCTGCAAGCTAACTTTGTCTCTGTTTGGAATTATCCTTGGTTAAAACTGCAATATAAAAGTGTTTGGAAAGCTTTTGACCCCAGTAATTCCTTAGAGCGAAATGTTTCAGCATTCCTAAAAAAGACCTGGATCGTTTCATATAAAGCTGAGAGTAACTGGATTGAATGTTTTTTTTTAAAATCCAGTTTTAACTCTGAATCAAAGCAGAAACTGTATATGTCTGCTAGAGGTCAGTTTTATGTATATGTCTGCTCATTTAAACTTATAAAAATATTTTTTAAAGTTGAGAAGAATGGTCCAGCAGGCTACTCCACAATGACCCATACAGTTGTGAGCCTTGAAGCACCACATTATACAAACCCCTAGGCCACATCCTTGTGTATGGCCAACCATGGAGTCAATGGACAAGGCAGCCTGACCATTCTGATTGTCCTTTACCATTTTAATATTCATCAGGGTGTTAGTCAGCTCAGACTGAGGCATTTCCCTCCCTCATCTGGAAAGTAAAAGGATTGCGAAGCAGACAGCCCAGTTTTGTGCAAACCTGAGGTGAGAAAATCAAAACATTATCTCACAGCGAGTGGTTCAAGTGTAGAATGCATTGCCTGAAAGTGTGATAAAGGCAGTTTCAGTTGAGGCATTCAGGTGGGCATTCGATGATTACTTAAAAATAAACAGTGTACAAGGTTATGGGGAAAAGGCAGGAGTTTGGTACTCATTGGGTCTTGCAGAATGGAAACAGACCCTTCAGTCCAACTAGTCCATGCCGACCAAGTTTCCCAAACCAAACTAGTCCCATTTGCCTCCATTTGGTCCATGCTGTATCTCATCAGTCAGCCCTCCTTCCAAGCAATCCAAAGGGGATTGTCAAATTGTAGCCTTTGTCTGTAATTGCCATGTAGTGATCTGGGGGACAGACAAATACAAACAGATCCAAAGTTCAATTTGTGATAGGAGGGAAAAAATGTCATTCTCAAAGGCAAATAAAGATGGGCAATAAATGCTGGTGTAGCTAAGAGTGCTTATATCCCAAGACAAAAATTCCTTTCCAATGTTTCTTGATGATTGGAATTAATCTAAGAGTCATTGATCATGGGAACATAAGAACAGAACACTTCAGTGCCTTTAACCACATTATCCCGTAACCTTTTATGCTGTTAGTAATCAGAAATTTACCAAGTATTGAACTTGGTTAAACATATTCAAAAATTGAGCTTCTGCTATCCAGTGAGGTGGGTAATTGTAAAGGTTCGAAACCAGTGATGCCACTTGGAAGGGATCCTGAGGTCTCTCTGTGTAACAACATTCCCCATGGCCCTACCATTAACTGAGTTCAAACCATTCTCCTCCTGTCAGTTTTATATGACATCCCCCTTATTTTTAAATTGTGCACCCTGGCTCTAGAGTCCTTAACCAGGAGGAACATCTTAATGGTCTGTACTCTATCCCTTTAAGTGTTTTGTAGGTTTCAAAATTATGGCTTTTAATGTTTGGCATCTAGCACCTAACGTGACCTGTCCAGCTGAGAATGGGTTCAGCTCCCCTTTGTAGGTAAACAGTGAGGCAGCAAACTTGTTCCATACTTGTAACATTGAACTGAATCGGCAGAATAACATCTCAACACCAGGAGATGTGTGGGGGTAAGTTCAGTGGAAAGCGTTTAATTTCATTTGATTTTAATCCACTTCTGAAGTAAGATTGATCAATTAATTAATAAAACTTAAAAATAATGAGATTTGATAAAATACACTCACTTGACATATTTTATACATCGCAAATTGAATAATTATTTATTTAATTATGATCAGTATTTAATCAGTTGATTAGATCTTGGAGATAATATCAAGTTGAGAGGAATAGCAACATTTAATGTAAAATTAGGAATCCTTTAATGTCCAATAAAGTTTCAACTTTGATCTCCAGCATCTGCAGACCTCACTTTCTCCTAGGAATCCTTTAATGTCAATCAAAGACTAAGAGTTAATTAAAACATTTCAGTTAACATCACCATAAAATAAAGATCGTGGAAGCATCCTGGTGAGCATTGAATAAAGTCTCAATTTTAGTTCTTTTAAACAGTCTGATCAACACAAGGACCAGAGTAGACCTCTGTGCTGTGATGGAACTACGGAGAGGTAAATTTCATTC
The DNA here is from genome assembly GCF_004010195.1 of Chiloscyllium plagiosum. Lineage (NCBI taxonomy): Eukaryota > Metazoa > Chordata > Chondrichthyes > Orectolobiformes > Hemiscylliidae > Chiloscyllium > Chiloscyllium plagiosum. The sequence goes on along the minus strand of NC_057735.1, from coordinate 38,168,156 downwards.
TCGAGCTGGTATTCGGTACTGAATTCTGGTCAGGCTGTTGATTTTGTTTGGGAAGTACGGCTCAAGCCAACAAGTTGACATTACAAGTGGCTCAGCCATGCAGGTGACAAGAGGAAATCTGTGACCACAATATACAGCATGGAACCAGACCCTTGAGTCCAACCAGTCCATGTCGAACATAATCCCAAACTAAACTAGCCCCACCTGCCAGCTCCTGGCCCATTTCCCTCCAAATGTCTTTTAAACCTTGTGGTTGTACCCACATCCACCACTTCCTCAGTAATGCAGGGGATTCACCAACTAAACTAGAGTCACGGAAACAGGCAACCATTTCTGAGATTGTGGACATGTTTCCATAAAGGTATTTTACTTTTCTGCTGCCAGGTACTGGAATGTTAATGAGTGGTTACTAAGTGGGGAGGGTGAGCAGCCAGAGGGTGTAGTCCAAGTTTGCCCCATTCAAAGAGGGATGACATTCTACAGGCAGGTTTCAGCTTGCTGAACGAGAGACTGAGAAATGGAATGTCAATGGTGTTAATAACCTCTGGGTTACTTGCACTGCCATGAACTAGTGAGTTTATAAATTGGAGGACTGTTAAAGATGAATGTGAGGCTGGAGAGATGTTGCAAGAGGAGAGGTTTTGATTTCCTAGGACATTGTACATTGAGAATACAATGTAATCTGTTTACAGTGCATACATATAAAGCTTGGTAAATACAGTTTTTGAACTGCAAGAGCAGATTGATATGGGAAAGCTGATTTAGTGGTGACAATGGAGGTCAGGACAAAAGGGCAGGACAAAGGAGGAGCATCAGCAGTACTGGGTCAGGAAAATATTACAATGCTCGAGAAGGAAGATGTTCTAGCTGGTCAAAAGCACAATCGATTTGGTTCAAGTTAGGAAACAATAGTGGTGGAGTTACACTATTTGATATTTCCTGAATGCCACATAGTGGAATATTTTTGACGAAAATTAAAGAGAACTACAAACACTATAGAACTTTGAAAATAGTGGAGTTTAACTATCCTAATCTAAACTAGCACAATTGTATCTTCTTTTAATTGAAAAAATATACTTTATTCATAAAAGTAAGTGATCTGTAAGTACATACAAAAATGTTCTCATTCTGTTTTGCACAATCTTTCCAGTGAGGAAATAATGCATTTGTAGTGATTTGTATCTGCCGCTTCCGGTTGTCCGTTCCAGCTGTCCGCTGCAGTGGTCGGTATATTGGGTCCAGGTCGATGTGCTTATTGGTTGAATCTGTGGATGAGTGCCATGCCTCTAGGAATTCCCTGGCTGTTCTCTGTTTGGCTTGTCCTAATAGTAGTCGACCACTACAGCGGACAGCTGGAACTGACAACTGGAAGCGGCAGATACAAATCACTATAAATGCCGGAGGAAACATCACAGAAGCGCTTCTCAGGAGGCTCCCAAACACTGAGGATGTCACCTAGACAGGGGACGAAACGTCTGCAACACAAATTCCCAGCTCGGCGAACAGAACCACAACAACCAGCGTCTGAGCTACAAATCTTCTCTCAAACTTTGAACTGTTATACTTTGGCAGAACCATCTTTGACAGCAGTCTTTCCCCACTGCACCTTAACAGCAGCTGCCCCAGGCTTTAGTGCGTCTCTCAGCACATAGTCCTGGACCTTAGAATGTGCCAGTCTGCAACACTCGGTCAGGGTTAACTCCTTGTTCTGGAAGACCAACAACTTTCGGGCAGACCAGGGAGTGACTTTCACCAAGTTGATGGTCAGTTCCAGGGAACAGACCGTAGAGCACAGAATCCTGCGGTCATGGAGCTGCTCAGGACGAACCTTGACAAAAACCAGTACATCTCTCTCCAGACCTTCTCTGCATAGGCACATTGCAGAGGGAGATGTGTGACAGCCTTCGCAGCTGTTTGATTGTTTCTTTAAACTTCCTTCAGTGTTCTTCACTTATTTTACCCTTCCGCAGATTTTCCCATTTCACTGTGGACAAACTCAGTCTTATTTAGTTAAATAATTTCACTTACTTCACCTTACCTAAATCTAAAACTCTAGCTGCTGATTCGTACTTTTCGCTTTCAAACATTATATCAAACTCATTTATATTATGATCACTCTTACTAAATGTTTATGCACAATTAGGTCACTAATTAAATCCAGTTCATTACTAAATCCAATGAAGCGTGTCCCCTTGTTACATCCTGGACATATTGCTGTTGGAAACGATCCTGGACACAATCCAGAAACTCACTACCTTTCCGACAGGGACTTGTCTGCCTTTCCCAACCTATGTTGAAGTTAAACTCTCCCATTAATTTCCCCTCTGACTTTGTGATACACTTACCTATTTTCTGCATTTATAAATCCACTACTTCCAAGCTGCTACCAAGAAGTCTGTACACAACACCTATTTCAGTTTTAGGTCCTTCACTGTTCCTCAGTTCTACCTATCTGTTCTCCACTGAATACTTTCCACTTATTATATCCTCCCTCACCATTGCAGTAATTTTGTTTTGAATCCGTAAACCTACTGCATTTCCTCTGCCATTTCCCTGCCTGTCCTGTTAACCTTATAATCTAGTATATTTATTTCCCAATCCTGATCATCCTGCAGCCATGCCTGAGTAATGATCATTGTATCATAACTTTCAATTTTAATTTGTACCTGCAGCTTGTCTAATTTATTCCTTGCACTCTGCATTCCTATGTAGAACTCTTATCTGGGTGATATACTGTAACCTGTCCCTCAGCTCTGATACTTGAATTGCCTGTTTATTATTTCTGTCTTTAATCAATCTACTTCTCAATAACCATGATGTGGAGGAGTCGGTGTTGAACTGGGGTGGACAAAGTTAAAAATCCCATAACACCAGGTTATAGTCCAACAGGTTTATTTGGAAATACTAGCTTTCAGAGTGCTGTTCCTTCATCAGGTAGCTGTCGAGCAGGATCATAAGACACAGAATTTATAGCAAAAGATGACAGTGTCATGCAACGGAAATGATAGATTGAACAAGCCTAGATTGCTGTTAAGTCTTTCATCTTTTAGAATGAGTTTCAGTCCATTAATATGTAAATCCCAGAATTTCCTTTAAGTCACATTCTCAAGATAACTTAAGGTTTTATTAAAAAAGGTGACATTTTCAGTTCAGACGATGCATTAAAGGTGTGGGGTTAGAGTCTGCCTGTATCTCAATCTTGAGTCAGACTGGTTCTATTTCCAAAGTAGAAATTCCAAAGTAGTTCCATAGCTACCTGATGAAGGAGCAGTGCTCTGAAAGCTAGTGCTTCCATATAAACCTATTGGATTATAACCTGGTGTTAAGTGATTTTCAACTTCTTAATAGTTTTGTCAGGACCTGCTGTATTCTCTGTTGTTACTTGATTTTGAAACTATTCTGTGACAGTGTCCTGGAACATCCTTTGCCTGTGGTGACATTGCAGCTCGCGCATTCGGAGAACATCACACCAAGGATGATAGATTCTGGGTCTCCTGTACCTCCTGCATATTCTAAGGGGACCATCAGCTGCAACCTCTTTATGTGGAGACTGTTTAGTATCGGCTGGAGCTTGCTGCTGGGCTTGGGTTGCTAGATCACCTGTTCCTTCTCTAATTCTCAGGGCCTTCATTGCATTACAGTAATAGTGATGATAACTCCTCTTGTGGCTGGATCCATCAGTCACACTCGCAATGAACGAGTCTGGGGAATGTAAGAAACAAAAAGAGATCTTTATCAAACAGAGCAATCAGCATCCACCTCACTGACAGATGATGGTTTAGAATAGTCCTCTGTAGAGTGGGACATGGAGTACCCTGACTAGCAGGGCCATGACATGACTTTAATGCCAGGGAACGTTTACGTTGGACCTTATTGTGATGAGTTCAGCACCAGTCCTGACACAAATAGACAGTAGGAGATTTTAAGTGCTGTACAACTTCAGAAACCTTGTGTTCCCAGGACCATCTCACCCACAAATGGCATCATTGTGTAAAAGAGCACGTAACAGAACATATACAATTCAAGGTGATAGGAAATCAGTTCAGTGGAGTCCGTGAATCTTGCATTTGCTTTATGCTTTGTGGTTCAGCAAGGTTTGAGAAGATTTGTAGCTCAGGTTGAGGTTCTGGATGTAGGTTTGCTCGCTGAGCTGGAACGTTCATTTTCAGACGTTTTGTTACCATACTTGGTAACATCTTCAATGAGGCTCCAGACGAAGCACTGCTGATGTTTCCTGCTCTCTATTTATATGTTTGGGTTTCCTTGGGTTGGTGATGTCATTTCCTGTGGTGACGCCATTTGCTATGGTGATGTCATTTCCTGTTCTTTTTCTCAGGGGGGTGGTAAATGGGGCCCAAGTCAATGTGTTTGTTGATAGAGTTCTGGTTGGAATGTCATGCTTCTAGGAATTTTCGTTGCGTGTCTCTGTTTGCCTTGTCTTAGGATGGATATGTTGTCCCAGTCAAAGTGGTGTCCTTCCTTATCTGTATATAAGGATACTAGTGCGAGAGAGTCATGTCGTTTTGTGGCTAGTTGATATTTATGTATCCTGGTGGCTAGTTTTCTGCCTGTTTGTCCAATGTAGTGTTTGTTACAGTTCTTGCAAGGTATTTTGTAAATGACATGAGTCTTGCTTGTTGTCTGTATAGGGTCTTTCAAATTTATTAGCTGCTGTTTTAGTGTGTTTTGTGGTTCACTTTTAAGGGTTGCCAGCAATTACATCTGCCTCTCAGCGATGGCTGTCTTCAGTCTGTAATGGTTATGTTCGCTTGTCACCATTGTTTGCAGCCACACAGTTGGACACTGTATTATTCTACATGCTCAGTGAAAAAATTACATAGGACTGCACTCCGTATCCGCTTGATTAGATGCATTTGGGGTTGAAGGCTCTCCCATTATTCTGAAGTGGAGTCCAGGAGTTGAGACACAAAATAATCTCACTGACTGTACCTACCCCTGGTATAGTTGCAGCCATTTTCAATTTGTAGGTCACATTTTGGAGTCCAGGGAATGTGGAAGACAAGGAGGTCATATTTGGCAGCGGTAAACATCAGCATTAACTGGTGATTGTCATTAGGTTCAGACAGTTTTATCTCAGATGTTAAGTTGAAGTTGAACATGTACTAAATTGTCTTTATTGGCAAGGATTTTATTAATGTGAAGGATTGAAGTATGTAAACCTAGATAAGCTGCACAGGTTGCTATGGATTTTGAATGATTTTCTTTGGAGTTTTGATTATGAGGCTCTATAGTCATTGTTTTAGCAACCTTTTCCCATTTTAGGAACACAGAGCAGAATATTAGCAGGTGTAGACTATGGTGAGATTTGTGGCAGAATCAAAAGAGAAGCTTTGTGAAGTCCATTTCAACATAAGAAGCATCCTGCTCCAGCTTTTATATTTTTGACAAGTAGTGTGATGAGATTCTGCTAAACATTGACGATTTGCCAATTAAGAGTGGCTGTTGCTTATTAAAAGCCTTGTTACCAGCCCAACTGACCTTATGAACATTCATTAATATATGTCTTACCAAACGCGCAACAAGCTAGACATTCAGAAAACTCTATATAGAAATCAGCTTCTAGTATCCATCAACTTGCATTTCTAAGAGTACATCTGGCAGTGATTCACTGTTGTAAAATATTAGAAATTTTGGTTCTTTAGGTAGAAGACAGAGGGTGGTGGTGGAGGGTTGTTTTTCAGACTGGAGGCCTGTGACCAATGGAGTGCCACAAGGAGCGGTGCTGAGCCCTCTACTTTTTGTCATTTACATAAATGATTTGGATGCAAGCATAAGAGGTACAGTTAGTAGGTTTGCAGATGACACCAAAATTAGAGGTGTAGTGGACAGCGAAGAGGGTTACCTCAGATTACAACAGGATCTGGACCAGATGGGCCAATGGGCTGAGAAGTGGCAGATGGAGTTTAATTCAGATAAATGAGAGGTGCTGCATTTTAGGAAAGCAAATCTTAGCGGGACTTATACACTTAATGGTGAGGTCCTAGGGAGTGTTACTGAACAAAGAGACCTTGGAATGCAGGTTCATAGCTCCTTGAAAGTGGAGTCACAGATAGATAGGATAGTGAAGAAGGTGTTTGGTATGCTTTCCTTTATTGGTCGGAGTATTGAGTACAGGAGTTGGGAGGTCATGTTGCGGCTGTACAGGACACTGGTTAGGCCACTGTTGGAATATTGCGTGCAATTCTGGTCTTCCTATCGAAAAGATGTTGTGAAACTGGAAAGGGTTCAGAAAAGATTTACAAGGATGTTGCCAGGGTAGGAGGATATGAGCGACAGGGAGAGGCTGAACAGGGTGGGGCTGTTTTCCCTGGAGCGTTGGAGGCTGAGGGGTGACCTTATAGAGGTTTACTAAATTATGAGGGGCATGGATAGGATAAATAGACAAAGTCTTTTCCCTGGGGTCGGGGAGTCCAAAATTAGAGGGCATAGGTTTAGGGTGAGGCGGAAAGATATAAAAGAGACCTAAGGGGCAATTGTTTCACACAGAGGGTGGTACATGTATGGAATGAGCTGCCAGAGGATGTGGGGGAGGGTGGTACAATTGCAACATTTAAGAGGCATTTGGATAGGTATATGAATAGGAAGGGTATGGAGGGATATGGGCCAGGTGCTGGCAGGTGGGACTAGATTGGGTTAGGATATCTGGTTGGCATGGACGGGTGGGACCGAAGAGTCTGTTTCCTTGCTGTATATCTCTATAACTCCATGACTCTATGACTCTAGTGCGAGTGCCCAGAGGTAAGAACCTTGAATATTATAGCTTAAAGCTTTAACCTCCCCTCCAGCATAATGGCAGAAACCAGGATTTTCCTGTGGGCTAGGAAATTGGGCCAGGACTTATGGATCAATCAGAGAGGTGACATCTATGGAGAATGAACCTCTTCCTAACAGTTTTTAGTGTATAAATTATACATCCCCAAAGATATGACATTTTATAACATTTGCTGCATTGTTAGAACTCTGCAAAATAGTTGAGCCTGGCCAACTCAGTTTCCTTGAATATGGTGGGCTTATTGACTCATTCAGCTCAGCTGTTTCTCTTTGCTCTGTCTTTCAGTGTAGTGGGCGAAAAATGCAGTATATATTGTTACTATGTCAACACGACCAAATTCAGGGTGGACAAACAAACATTGCCTTTCTTCACTCTTCCCCAACCCAAAACTAGAAAACTTAGAAAAACATTTGCATTGGAGGGGGAACTTCAATCGGCATATTTCAGGATGAGATGTTCCTATTCCTGTCATTTCCACTCACTCTGTGTTTCCTGTATGCTTCTCATATTCTGTTTTGATAGTAATATGGGACAGATTGATACATTTCCTGGCATTTTACCCTGTAAAGGATAGTCTCAGAATTCATTTGAGGAGTATTGATCTTCAGTTGCAACATACAGCTGCTGACACTATCACTTTTCTTGCTGAAAACCCTCAAGCTTGGAGATACCGTCTGGATGATACGTTACATGTGATTGGGTGGTTTGGCAAATAGGCACAAGAGATGGAAGCAACTGATATGAAGCATTAACTTAGAAATGGAAAGATCACCTGGAGTGAGCATTTTGTTGATTTGTTCGTGGGATGTGGATGTCACTGGATGGCAGTTTTCTTTCTGAAGGAAAGTTGTGAACCTGCTGGGTTTTTATGACAACAGTTTTGTCATCATCAGGTTTTTAATTCCAAATCTTTCTGCAGTTCGATATTGGTTGGGACTTGGGAGTTGTTGGCAGCATGAGAAGATGCTGTTTGACTTGTCAAAGTTGCATCAGGGAAATGCATTTCTCTTGAGACTTTGTCTCCAGTGTAAAGATTGTCTACAAAATGGAATCCGAGGTAAAAATGCAACACAATAGACACCAGATGATAATGGCACTAAATTTGCAGCTTATTCATTTTAGGAGAAATAATTGAAAATGTACAATTTACTAGCATAGAAGGAGGTTCTTAGTACTATTGTGTCTATTTTGTCTCTCTGAAATGATCCCCGACCTATCCTAAAATCCAATTTCTTTGTTTTGTCAATTGTTTATCGTCAGGTGGGACTGCCATCCTGTTAGGGATTCTGCTTACAACACCATTCTTCTTTAGACTTCACATCTTAACAGTGGTGTTTTTTTAAAAAAAAAATCTATTTCCCTCCTTCTAAAATTTTCAATTCATCCCCTTTTGTTTCTGAACCCATCAACCAATGGAAATAACATTTTCCCATTCACCGTGTCAAATTTCTTCAGAATTTTGAGATCCTCAAAACAGATCTCCTCTGATGCGGAGGTGCCAGTGATGGACTGGGATGGACAAAGTTAAAAATGGCATGACACCAGGTTATAGTCCAACAGGTTTATTTGAAAGTACAAGGTTTGGAGCGCCGCTCCTTTGACTCTGAACATTTTTCTTTAAGTGACAAACTATCCCCAACTCTTTCATTTTCGCTTAAAACCCGAGAACTTGTAGTTCTGACATTTTTGTGAACCTGCTTTTGTATCTCTCTTCTTTTTCAGTAGGGCAACCTAAAACGGCCACATTTGTTGCTTGCTTTAAGTGGATGGAATTGATTACTCTTCCTGATATGATGGTGTTTAATAAGAATTACAGCAAACATTACAAATTGTGAGCTGTATTATCCTACTATATTATGGCGAAGTGTCATTATCATTGAGTTTCATGGAGGGTTCTGCTCCATGAAGCCCTAGTGAATTTCTCACATGATTATTGCATCAACTACCTACCATGTCCCTGTGATGTCCCTCACAACCGACATTGCACTGATTCTCCCACTCACTGTAGCCAGAAGGTTTCATCACAGCCAAGATATACTGGGCTCCATGGTGCCACGGCCCCATTCTTTGAAAGGTTGCAGTAACAACCAGACAAGCACTGGTTGCTCTGCACACTTTTTGACATTTGCTCTGGAGACAACAGACAGGGGGATTTTAGCACATCACTTTCTGGACTGGATCCTGCAGCTCCTCGTGGATACAGTGGTCCAGAGAAGGGACACCCCCTTTCCGCAAGGACCAGCTGCGAGGAGACCTGACACTAGGCACTGCCAGCCTGTTCTGAGTTAGCCACCTGGGTCAGTGCAGTCTCGGTCCATTAGCGGAATGCTCAGTGATGTTTAAAGATGCTCGATAACCATTTTCTCTCTGCAATGGTAAGTGTCACCATCTTCTCTCTGCTACCAAACACTCCTCATTGTGTATCTCTGCTACTGCACCCCAAGCACCGTGGTCTACCATGCTCACAATTGCAACATCCTCCCTCACTCACTCTTACCCAGTTCCCCAAATAATGCAGCAGGGCTTCTTCATGGGTCCATTCACTCACTTGGGACTCGTCATCACCTTTCTCCCACTTGCTTGACCTGGGACTCTTTTCACTGGAATATAAGAGATTGAGAGGGGACCTTATAAATGTCTATAAAATAATGAGGGATATAGATAGAGTTAATGATAGTTGTCTTTTCCCTAGGATGGGGGATTTCAAAACTCCGGGGGGTGGGGGGGCGGCGGGGTGAGACGTTTTCACTGTGAGAGAAGAGAGATTCAAAAAAAGACATGGGGGCAACCTTTTTACACAGAGGATGGTTCACGTGTGGGATGAACGTCCTGAGGAAGTGGTGGATGTGGATACAATTGCAACATTTGGGAAACATTTGGATGGGTACATGGGTGCGAAGGGTTTGGGGGGGATGTGTGCTAGGAGCAGACAGGTGGGACTGGTTTGGTTTGGGTTCATGTTCGGCATGGACTGGTTGGATCGAAGGGTCTGTCCCCGTGCTATATGACTCTATGACTATTTTCATCTCATTCAATCCCTCCCTTTGTCTGTTTCCAGGAGCAAACAGCCTGCAGAAAGCCTGGCTGAAGGGTGTCTCTCTTGCCTTGACTGAGGGCATTTTTGAGATGTTGGCCATTTGCTTGAAGCACTTTCAGTGTGTTTGCTGTGTCCACTGCTGAGACATGGTATAGGTGTGAAACTGACATAGCTCAGTACCATTCAGCAACCTGTCCACCACCCTCTTGACTGATCACAGATTGTTGCTGAACGGACTTGAATCTGTACTAAACAGCAAGGCAGAAATAAGGTGTGTCAGTAGCTCTGTCTCAGGGGGAAAGCCCTAAAAGACAATGAGGGATGTGCTAAATGAGTGAGCACTAAGCAATCAGCCAAGCAACTCTGAGGTGCAGCCTAGTTCAATCTGTGAGGAGGGTGGTACCTGTAGCATTCTGATGCTAGTTGCTGATGTGGTCGAAATTGCAGCATTACACAGCAGCAGTCTATTGTAATTGGATCAGAGATGTGCCACAATGGTGGAGAGAGTCTGGCATGTTTTGGATACCAGTGTCTGTGCATATGAGGTCACAGCCCATGGATAATGCCCAGAGACATTGGTGTCAGGATCCAAGATGGAGGTTTGGAGGAACAAACTGGATTAAGCAGGTACTTGCATGTCAGCAATTCTCAATGCCCAGTTTCTATCTGTTGGGATAGGAGAGTGTACATTAATGAGGCAAGATTAAGTAATAATCTGGGTGACAATGAGTAATAATCCCCGTTAATGGGCCACTTGCCTCTCTCCAGTGAGAACCCCATCTTGATGTCTGGGACTTCACTGGAAATGCAGCTTGTTTCTCCCAACATGAAGAAGGGTCTCGCTCAACTTCTCCCACAATTTTCCCCAATTCCCTGCCAGGGTCGATATTGTTCAGGGCCTGGGAAGATGCCACCCTCTGCTATTGCTTGCACTTTTCAACTTTTACTCTTGATGGTTGTGCCGGGCTCAACCACAAATGGGCAGTGTCCCTTGTGACTCGGGTGTGTGGATTTGAGGTTGTGTATCTCAGGATCCCCATGATATTTTTCATCTCTTCAATGGTGAAAGGTCATAGATCTTCGACATGCTTGCTTTCATTGCTCAGTCCTTTGAGTATAGGAGTTGGGAAGTCATGTTGCGATTGTATAGAACATTGGTGAAGCCTCTTCTGGAATACTGTGTCCAGTTCTGGTCACCCACTTATAGAAAGGATATTGTCAAGCTGGAGAGGGTTAAAAAGAGATTTACCAGGATGTTGTCAGGTATGGAAGATTTGAGCTACAAGGAGAGGCTGGATAGGCTAGAACTTTTTCACTGGAGTGTATGAGATTGAGAGACGATCTAATAGAAGTTTCCAAAATAATGAGAGGCAGAGGTAGAGTTAATGGTAGTTGTGTTTTCCTGAGGATGGGGGATTTCAAGACTAGGAGGCACATTTTTAAGGTGAGAGGACAGAGCTTTTAAAAAGATATGAGACAAATGTTTTACACAGAGGGTGGTTTGCATGCAACATTTAAAAGGCAGTTGGATAGACACAGGAAAAGGAAACGTTTGGAGGGATATGGGCTTGGGGCAGGCAGATAGAGCCAGTTTAGTTTGAGATTATGTTCAGCATGGACTGGTTGGACCCTGCCCCCACTGCGTTCTGGGGAGAGGGTTCCACAGACTCTCAAAGATCCCTAGGTACAGATTCTTGAGTACAAATTCTTCGCAAAAGAAAACCCTCCTCATCTCCTCCTTAAATGGGTAATCTGTTATTGTAAAGCTCTGTCTCCTAATTTTAGTTTCTCCCACAGCGTATACCCTATCATGTCCCTTCAGGACCTTATACATTTCATTAAGATCACTTTGAAATTTTCTGATCTCTAAAGGACTCAGGTCTCGCCTATCTAACCTTCATAAAACAACCCCTTCAAATGCAATTCTACACGCTCTTAAATAAGGGGACCAATATTGTACATAGTACTCTCGATGTGGCCTCACCAATACCCTGTACAACTAGAGCAAACATTCCCTTGTTTTGGTTTCCATCCTTCTGTTTCTCTTTTTTTTCTTTATTATGTTATTGTGGAACGGCTGTTATTCTGAACTACTTATTTCTTTATTTTACTAATTTATTACCATGAGTTTTTTTTTAACTTTTAAAGGGCTGTAATGCTGGACTTCTTATTTATTTAATTTTCTAATGTTTTTCCTAAGAATTTGTACTCAAGAATCTGTACCTATGTATCTTTTTACCTAAGATGGCACTGTAAGTGGCAACTTGTAACTTTTTCACTGTATTCATGTGAGTACATGTGGTAATAAAGCTAATTCAGTTCAACTCAACTTAATTCAATTCATCCTTTACAAAAACATCAGGAACAAGCTTCTTGTTAAAAGCTCCGAAAGCATAATTCTTCTTTGTGCTGTTCTTTCAAAGATCAACAACTGATTTTGTAAATTTATTAGATGGAGTAACATATTTGGAAGAATATGCATTGTTTTCAAAATGCAGAAGTTAGTTAACTCTTGCCTGAACATAGCTGCCCGGGAATAAACAAGCACAAATTTCATGTATTCCTGGAATGATTTGCTCACCTGCTAAACAGTGATTGAAAGGTATTGTTTATTGGAATGGTTGTTAATTATCCTTAAATGAAAACTACCTGCTCATGTGTTCTGTAGGAACAGGGACATATTTAATGATTTACTTTAAAATGAAAGGAGCAGAATATGTTTCATATCAGGATGTTGCACTGGGACCTGAGTCAATGTAACGCTAGATCTTTGCCACTTTTCAGGACAGGTAAGGAGGGATGTTAGAACTGAACTTCTTACTCAGGACTGCAAGTGAACATCAGAGAATTATTCTTCACTGCTTACCCCCATCTTCATAATGAGTGAATGATTATATTGTCACATGTATCTTGAAGATACCGTGAGAAGTGTTTTGTCACCACAATCTGGCGTCATTTTGAGCTACAAAAAGAATTAAAAGAAATTACTTAAATAGAGTTCATCTTCTTTTCAAGTTGGGTCTCAAGCATGGCTCTAAGAATCCTGCAAGGTCTCTGGAAGGTGTTCCGGTCCTCAAGGTGTCCCACCCCAGGAAAAGCGATGACAATAATAATGCCCCAGGAGACCCAACCTCTTGCCATCCAACCCCACCAAGTGTCTGGACTCTGGGCATACTGCTGCCTGAATTCTCTTTCCAGGCACTGCCTCTGCCAAGTGTCCAGGTTCCAGGCCTACCTCTAGCCCCTTAGCTGAGAATGAAGTTGGAGAAAAATTGGAAACAGGTTCTGTGCTTGCCCAGTGAGGTACGGCTGGTACATATGTTGCCTGAAGATGAGGAGGATGATAATAAACAGGGATGTTATCCCCGTTGAGAAAAGAGAATAAGCTTGAGCAGGGTGAGGAAGACTCAGTGCAGGCGGTGACACAAACCAGCTGTACAAAACAGACTTGAAAAGGGTGGCGCTGGAAAAGCACAGCAGGTCAGGCAACAGCTGAGGAGCAGGAGAGTCTATGTTTTGGGCGTATATACTCAGATTGACTGCAAACTCATGGATTGGGATTACAATGTGTTCTTCTGTGCTTCCACTTGTGTGTAGTAATAGAACCATTAATGCAGAGATGATTCCGGTTATGTTTGGATGTTGGATGAACTTGAGATTGAGTGGTACTCTGTTGACCCTGTTGACTCACTCAGGCTGAAACCAAGTGTTGAAGGCATTAATGCTGGCTCCAGTTTTGCTTGCAGTTATGAAATGTTGGCTTTACTTGTATAGTACTTTGGAAAGCTGGCTTTAGCAAGTCAGGTAATTTGTGTACTGCTGAGAACCCAATTGTATCAATGAGAAGGAAATGCTGTAACATGGACTTTTCTCAGTAGAACTTGTAGCAGCTCTGTTCATTACTCTCTTTGATCTGAAATAAAAGGTTGACATTCAGTGGCATTTTCATCACTGATTTCGCCACTACCAACATCCTGGAAGTTGCTATTGACCCGAAACTGTACTAGATCAATCATATAAATACTGTGGTTACAAGACCAGGTCAGAGGTTGGGAATTCAACAGTAACTCACCTTGTGTCTTCCAAACGCCTGTCCACCCCATCGACAAGGCACAAGACAAGAGTCTGATGAAATACTTTCCATTTGCCTGGATGGGTGCAGCTCTAATCACACTTAAGGAGTGCAACACAATCAGATCAAAGCAGTCCAATGGATTGGCACCCTGTCTGTCACCCAGAAGAATTCCTGAAGAAGTGCTTCTGCCCGAAACGTCGATTCTCCTGTTCCTTTGATGCTGCTTGACCTGCTGCGCTTTTCCAGCAACACATTTTTAAACCCTGTCTGTCACCTATACCATTCCTTTCCTTCACCAGTGCCCTGTAGCACTAGTGTACAAGTGCACTTCACTAACTTGCCCAGGGTTCCTTTGACGGCACCTTCCAAATTGGTGACCTCTACCGTATAAAAGGACAATATGCCACAGCAGGTATATGCATCAGCACCATGTATAGGTTCCCCCACTGCCCACCCACCATCCTGATTTACAACTATGTTACCATTCTTCCACTGTTGCTGAGTCAGAATCCTGGAACTCCCTCTCTAATGGCATCGAGGGTCTATCTACACCTCAAGGTTCAAGCTGGTACATCAACACCCACATTCTAGAAACAAATGAAACAAAACTGAAGAGACAATTTAAATTAAAACATAGCCACCTCATAAAACCTTGGATTTGTATCAACAATCACTGGAAACATCATAGTACCTGAAGCATTTCTGCTGTTAGTTGTCCCTTTTTTAAATCAGTTGAAAAAGTTATATAAAAACTGAAAGAACTATGGCTGCTGTAAGTCAGAAACAAGAGTAGAAATTGCTGTAAAAAGTGAGTGGAATTGAAACATTAACTCCAATTTCTCTTCACAGATGTTGCCAGACCTGCTGAACTTTTTCAGCAATTTCTGTTCTTGTCACAATGGTTGCATATTATGTGATGCTTATTGTCAGGTTGTTATTGGCTTCGTCTGGTAAAAGGCTTGAAAGAATGCTAACCATAGGATTTCAAACATATGCAGACACCATTCTGAAGATGAATGCTTGCTTGCATGAGATTTGAAGTTTTGAATTTCTCAGAAAAGAATTGAAAACTTTTAAAAAAATTAACAGATAAAAGTCCATTGAATTTGGGTAAGACAAATTTGTTATTAGGACAAGTAGATTTTAGCTAATTGAATGTAAGGAGATGAGAAGTTGGGAGCCATGTATGTAATGTTGTTTATAGAGGCCCCTGTTAACATTAGATTTGTGACATTTTTGTTATTTTGTTTCAAGTAGATAGACGGTCTACTGGCATTGATATTATATTTTTTATATACATTGATTTAAATACTTAATAAATTCACTTGTACTGGTTGTCCTTCCCTAATGTGGCACTGTCAAGTCTGTGGTCCAGCACTTGCAGTATATCCAGTTTTCCCTGTTTTGGCTTTGCATGGACCTTCATTCATATTACTTTTTGTTACATCTTGTCCAGTTTGGATTCCTGAAATCTTGTTTCTGGTTACCAGTTGGAAGATCGTTCATCCATTAGGCATGTGATTGACACAAGTCAGGGTAAGGATTCTTTCAGAGTGTGCACTGTATATTCTTGACCTCCAATAGTCTAGCAAATTTACTGGTCCTGCACAGGTCGATCGGAGGCAGATGGATTATAGACAATAGACATTAGGTGCAGGAGTAGGCCATTCTGCCCTTCGAGCCAGCACCACCATTCATTATGATCATGGCTGATCATCCTCAATCAATGAGGTAACAAGCTGTACTTTAAAAGTAGCCTGAGATTCCATGTGGAGTTAGCATCTGTTCACAGCCCTGGATGCACAATGAATCAACTATGGTCATCTATGAATCTGTGAATGTTTTATTAAGTTAACAAGGCTAATGAAAACATCACAAGTTAAAATTCACCTAGCAGGCTAACTTGAAGCATAAGAATCAAAGTAATCTCAAGTAAAGATCCAAAAACATCATTGTACCTGTCACAAAATGATAGATAAATTCTCCACCAGAAGCCGGTTGTAATTTTTCACACTTTGCAATGAATAGGACTGTTCATTTTTTTCACTATTCATAACTTCCAAATAATATCTCAGCAGGAAACCTTAAATACTTCCCCTTGGGTTCTAGGTTAACCCAAGTTTTCTGTATCTTGTTGAGTTTTAATATTTTCACAATGAAGTCACAGAATTAAAGATGTGCTTCTGAGCCACATCTCCTTCGAAATACATAGGGCGTAAAAAAATGACTATGTATTTGTTGAAAGCTGATTGGCAGCGCATCAGAGCTATTCTGATTTGTGTTAAACTAATAATGAAGTGTGAAATGTGGTTAATTTTATTTTCATTTGGAGATCATTTGGTAATTCGTCTGTACCTGTGTTTTTGTTTTTGCTGTTGTTTACCCGTTATTTACTTATCTCTGCTACTTAATTCTGTGATCTGCCTGTGTTGCTTGCAAGACAGAGCTTTTCACTGTGCCTCGGTACACGTGACAATAAATTCAATTCAATTCAATTCAATTCAATTCAACTCGATTTTGGCTTATGGATCTTTACAATGTTACCCTCATCAGGGAAGAGAAGTTTGAGAGGAGAGAGGCTTTCAAAATCTGGAGGTCTCATGGACAAAGAACAAATGGAAAAATAAGGTAAAGCCTTTTTCACATTGTGAGTGGTTAGGATCTGGAATAGTAGGGTGGAGACACATTCAAGCAATGCTTTTACAGTGTAATTGGCTAAGAACCTGAAGAGAGAAGATTTGCAGGACTACAGGGCAGGGAGGTGGGATTGCTGAGTTGCTCTTGCAGAGGGTCAGCATGGATAGCCTCCCTCAGTGCTGTAATTCTGTGATGTTATAGTTGAAAAATCATTGCCAGCCATTGATATCTATTGAACTTGAGTTATGGTCCATTCACACTTGAGAAACAAATGATGTGGGAGGCCACAAAAAGGTACTTAGCTAGCTGATACCAACATCAATCTGTAATATTGATTATTTTCCATATGAGCATGTTTGAATTCAATCCATCAGTTAGGATCAACTTCAGTGAGTATGCTTGTTAATGAGGTACATGTTTTAAATGCAAGAATGCTTAGTTGAAGTATTCACTTCTTGCCCAAATGAGTTGGGGTAAACCTTTCTAAGGAATGGTCCATAAAACTGTCTTTTCCACCAACACAACCCATTGATTTAGCTGTGAAGAGCAACACTATTGTATCAAGCAGCTTTAATTGTAGGGCTTTCCCTGCTGATGTGGCTGATGCAGCTGCTGTGGTTTCTTTGCCTGATAACAAGTTTTCCAACTTCTACTGTTCTTCCGGCTTCTGCTGTTCATGTGGTTCTTGTGGCTCCTAAAGCTCTTCCAGTCAATCTGGCTTCTGTTGTTTTAACCATTCTAGAGTTTACAGATTATTTTGACTGAGGTTTGACTGAGACAACAAGTAAGTTGTTTACCTTAATGAAACTTCAAGTGAAGGATCCGAGCAGAGATCAGGTCCTTCCCACACCAGGGAATTGAAAATCTATACACCGGTTTCTCCTGGTTGCTGTTATCAAAGCTGACAATGGGAAAGCCAGAGGGTGGGCCACCTCTTTATTCTGCTTGCATCTAGCATGGAGAATGGAAATTCATTTGCAAATGGAACAAAAACAGGAGAGGTTCGAGGGGCGGAAGTAAAGAAAATGTGAAATACCAGAAAAGCGTGATGTGTTCCAGAAATAGCAGCTGTATCCGAGACTGCACAACTCAAGAAGCAGCTTCTGGGTTCAGTCAGTTGCTTACATTGTATGACTTCAAGAAGGACTGTATGTGGTTGGTAACCAATAAAACCATTTGTTAGAATGTAATCCCAGCTCACGGAACTGACATCCTTGGACCTTTTTGATCTCCCAGCTCCCATTCCTTATCCATTCAAATGTGAATACCTGTACAAGAAAGAATTAAATCAGAACTGAAGCGAATATTCAAAGAAAAGGGAAAGGCAAATTAATAGAACCAAGCTCTTAAACAAGGTGAGGGGAAAAAGCCCAGAACATATGAACTTGGGAGATGAAAAGCAACTGAAAATGAAGGGAGTTGAACATATATATCTCTGATATATTTGATTGTAATGATTCATTCTAAAAATTAACTGACAAATGTTGCCACTAATTCTTGCCTATGCCAAACAAGAATTGTCAATGTATAAAGTTGACATTTCAAGGGCCAATTAGTATATTTTATAAAATTAGAATTTCTTTACAATTTGAGGGTTAGTTTCAGGATTTTACAGCACTGAAGAAAGACTATTTAGACTGTAGTATTGAGTCATGTCATTTATACACACGGCAGATTGAGGGTTATAAAAGATGTGCGGGTTAAGGTGGATTAGCCTTGATAAATTGCCCCGTAGTGTCCAGGGATGTGCGGGCTAGGTGGATTAGCCCTGGGAAATGCATGGTTACTGGGATAGGGTGGGGGTTTGGGTCTGGTTAGATGCTCACCAAAGGGTGGGTGTAGACTCGATGGGCCACTGTAGGGAATCTATGCTTCTATAAAGATGTTGGTGGGGCTTCTTTAAGGGGCGATCTCCACAGTTTATAGACATGGGGAAGTCTCATGACAGAATGTATTTGCTTGGTCTTAAACGAATTTTTGCTGGATCTATTAAATGGTTGTTTCTCACTTCAGCTTTGAGTGCAAAACTGTGGTCATTATTCGAGTGTATCCATTATCTGAGCTGGGTAGGGGGCACAGCCAATACAAGTGACAGCAGAATTCAACTTCAGTTCCTGAATCTCACTTGTATGCTCCTATCAGTGAATGTCTGGGGCACTCGTGGTCAGGAACCGGTAAGGTCATCATGCAAGAACCATAATGGAGGAAAAAAAAGATAAAATATCTATAAAGCATAACATACCTTTTGAGTACGATGAATTTTAGTGGCAATTCTTTGAGAATACTTTAATAATAGTTCCATTGAAAATATATTAAAACTGACACGGGTTACATAGGCAAAAAGTCAAAATATTCAGGACATATTTCCTTCCAGCAGTGGATTCGAGGAAAAATTAACCACACCATGAAGAATTTTCTAACTGAAGAATAAAAGACAGACCATTAACTAAATATGCATCAGTCGTGGCTTAGTTGGTAGCACAGTAAACTCACAAGCTTCTGGGTGCAGAGTTATGGAGATCAACATTTGGCCCAAAATTGCGTGCAAATCTCGACTTCTAATCTGGTTAGTTTGATGAACCAAACCTCATTTTGTACCTGTTTCTTTTTTTATTCACTCAATGGGACATGGGCATTGCTGGCTGGGCCAGCATTTATTGCCCATCAGTATAACCTTATGTGATCCACTGAAATTATAAAAATAACTTTATTGCAAATGTTCTAAAATATCACAGCAACTAGTGAAACAAAACCACGTTCATCAACATTAGGTAGTTACATTAACCCACGTAGAGATAATTGGACCTGACTGAATCTATAGTAGCAAGCAATGGTTCGCGTAAACTGTGTGGGCGCACTGTATTCCAGGACACGCTGCATATTGATCAAATTGCAGAGCACAACCAGTGCTTCCTTTAAGATGCATGTAGGACCGTGTGGCAATCCTAAAGGACCTCGCAGTGCATGCAGGCCATGCACAATGAAGAGGCAACATTGAGGCCAGAATGTTCAAGAATGTTCCTCAACCACAACAAACATTACAGATGGTTCTGGTCATCCCAAAAGGCCAACTCAACTTTAGCTGGTTAGTTCCCTCATTTTCTGTTCTGAACAGTGATTGAGTTTTACTCAAAGTACAGGTTTTGGAAAAGTTGGCAAACATGTCCTTCAGTTGACAGATCTTCATTGAAAGTGTTCCATGGTGAGTCAGGTGATTTTAGTTGCCACCTTCCCAGTTACTGATTATGAGTGAATTAGCCAGCAGTGAACTTTGAAAAGCATATTCAATGCTCATTGAATATGTCTGATGGAATTTTTCAGAAGGTCTTGCAATCATAGCCAGCACTCCTACCTGATAGAAGCAAGAAATCTAATTGCCAATGTAATATGCTGCTTGTCAGTCTTGTCTTGACGTTTTCTGTATCAGTGGGAAAGATATGGTCCATTATCTCAATTTAGAATCATAGAGTCATACAGCACAGAAACAGACCCTTCGTTCCAACCAATCCAGCTGATCAAAATCCCATACTAAACTAGTCCCGCCTGCCTGCACTTGGCCCATATCACTCCAAACATTTTCTATTCACGTATTTATCTCAATGTCTTTTAAAAGTTGTAACTGTACCCACATCCACCACTTCTTTTGGAAGTTCATTCCACAAACGAACACTCGGTGTAAATAAATTGCCTTATGTCTTTTTAAAGTCTTTCACCTCGGACCTTAAAAATATGACCCCTAGTCTTGAAATCCCCCACCCTAGGGAAAAGACACCTGCCATTCACATTATCTATACTCTTCATTATTTTACAAACCTCTATAAGGTCACCTCTCAACCTCCTATGCTCCAGTGAAAGAAGTCCCAGCCTATCCAGCCTCTCCTTGCAACTCAAACCCTCCATTCCCAGCAACATGCTTGTAAATCTCTTCTGAACTCTGTTCAGCTTAATGATATCCTTTCTATAACAGGGTGACCAGTACTGGACATAGTACTCCAGAGGAAGCCTCACCAACATCCTGTACAACCTCAACATGATGTCCCAACTCAAAGGTCTGAGCAATGAAGGCACACATGCTAAACACCATCTTAACCACCTTATCTATATGTGGTGCAAACTTCAAAGAATTATGTACCTGAAGCCATAGGTCTTTCTGCTCTACAACATGCCCAAGGCCCTCCTTTTCATTGCATAAATCTTGTCTTCATTTATTTTATCAAAATGTAATGTCTCACATCTATCCAAATTAAACTCCATTCACCACTCTTTAGCCCATTGACTCCAACGAGTGATAATAGGCTTGAAATGGCCTAAACTCGAAGGGCTAACTGCTGCTCACTCCAAATGGGATTATATTGAAGTGGTTATGTGTTCTTCTGGCCTCAGGAAAAGTAACTACCTCCACTTCGCTTTCCCACATTTCTCCCCTTCCAGAGTAGCTATAGTGGACAACTGAGTGACCACAACATTCATGATTAGACAAACATTCATGATTACCCTCACTGTGTCCTGCTAGTATTTGAAGTGAGGTTGAGGATATCAGGATGCTGGACAGAAAATCATCTTTTTTTATTTGCTAGAATTAATTTGGAAAATTGACTTGAAATCATCTCTGTCAGAAGATGTAATAGAAAAGAGGATGTCAATAAATACAAAAAGTGACCAAAATATCAAGTTTAAATGTCACTGCTATTTTAGTAGTTTATGCAAGGCAGTTTGTTGTCTACAATTCATGACTCCTTGATGCACCTTTTTCTTTGTCTCATTAATATTGCCTGTGATCTTTTGCCATTAACCCTTTAGTTTGTAAACTTGAGGTCACCAAAACTCTGTTGCTCATGTCTTACCTCAAAGAAGTCCCATTCCTTTGTCATCTGTGTGCTCACTATCCTCCAGCCAAGCAACATCTTAATTTTAAAATCTTCATTCTTTCTTCAAATCACTCTATGGCTTTGACTTTCCCTCTCATCATAATCTCTAGTTACCAACTAACTGTGAGTTGCCTTGGGATGTTTCATTACTTTAAATCTGTAGAAATATGAACACAAAATGCTGAAATTAGTTAGGAGGTCTGGTAGCATCTGTGGAGAGGAATGTGTCAAGTTGAATTTGACTCTTTAGGACTGAAGGAAGTTAAAATGTGAAATATTTGAAGGTGTGTTTGGTGTGCCATAATACTGGAATGGCAGAGGATGATTTATTGGATATGAAGGCTGCTGCAGTTGAATGTCTGGAGAAAAGAACCCTGATGTGGTTCTGGGAGAGAGTGGAAGGAGTGGGAGCAGAATTGCGGGTTAGGGCTGGGACAAGGTTGAGAGCTCTCTCAACTACGCTGATTGGGGGAAGTACTCAGGTGAGGAGAAAAGGAAGGTGCATGAAAAGCACTGTTGTAGAAGGCTGCACCATCAGAACTAACGCAATGGAGATGGAGAAACTGGGAGAGCTGAAGGGAGTCCTTACAAGAGGCAGCCTGTGAGGAACTAATATATAACTATATATATAAAAGAAAAAGTTTAATATAAGGAAAAGGTAAATATAAATTGTCAATCTTTCTTGCCTTCCACCTTATTATTGACTTTCTGTTGCTACATCCAAACCTTTCTCTACTTTAATTAAACTTCAACTGTCTTCCCTCAACCCTGGACTCAGCATTGCAGATGGACCACCATTGGGCCACACATGCCTTCCAGAGGAGCTATCATGGCTAGGCAGCTACGACAGGTTCGATTCCAACCTCAGGTGACTGTCTGTGTGGAGTTTGTACATTCTCTGTGTCTGTGTGGGTTTCGTCTGAGTTTCTTCTTGAGTCCAAAGATATGTAAAGTTGGGTGGATTGGCCGTGGAGGGGGATGGATCTTGGTGGGATACTCTTCAGTGAGTTGGTATGGGCTGAATGGTCTGTTTCAATACTGTATGGGTTCTACTGGAGTTTGTTTTTTAGGATGTAACCTATAAAGTAGATAAGGGGAAACTAGTAAACTTAGTTTACCAGATTTTCAAAGGTGTTCAATAATGTGCCATACAAAAGATGAATGGATATTATAAGGGCCTATGACATTGGGGCAATGTATGAGTAGGAATAGTGGACTGATTAAATAACATGTAGCGAAGAGTGGACATAACCAAGGTATTTTCAAGGGGAAGGCAGTGAATAATGGAGTGTCCCAATAGGCCAGTGCTGGGGCCTCAGCTATTTACAGACTACATTAATGACATAAATAAAGAGACAGAGTAATGTATCTAACATTTCTGTTACTTCAAAGCTAGATAGAATGGTAAGCTGTGGTGAGTATGCAAAGAGGCAATGAGATAAAAATTGGTAATCATAGAATCCCTAAAGAGTGAAAGTGGGCCAACCCTCCGAAAAGCTTCCCGCCCAGACCCACCCCCACTACCCTATAACTCTGCATTTCCCAAGGATAATCACCTAGCCTGCACACTGGGTAGTTTAGCATGGCCAATCCACCTCTTTGGACTGTGGGAGGAAATCCACAGGGAGAATCCACACTGACAGTCACCTGGTGGAATCGAACCTGGGTCCCTGGTGCTGTGAGGCAGCAGTGCTAACCACTGAGCCACCGTGCCACCCAAGATGGCAGGTGGATTCTAAAGCAGACAAGTGAGGTTTTTCACTTTGGTCATAAGAAAAGTAAAGCAGAATTTTTTAAAAGAGATATGAATTTTATAAATACTGATGTTCAAAGAGACTTGAATGTGCTCCTGGAAGGTACAGAATGTTAGCATGCAGTTACAACAAACAATCAGGAAGGTGTAAATAGCCTTTTATTGCAAGGGGATTAGAGTACATGATAAAGACATCTTGCTGCAGTTGAAGAGGGTTTTGGTGGAATTACATCTGGAATGTGATGTCTAGTTTTGATCTCTACATTTATGAAAATCTATCCTTCTATTGAAGTCAGCACAGTGAATGTTCACAAAATTATTCCCTGATTGAGGGGGAGTTGGCCTTTGATGTGAGGCTGAGAAAACTGTTCTTTGTTCTTTAAGTTTAGAGCACGCAGTCTCAATGAAATGTACAAAGTTTGGAAGGAGTTTGATAGGGCAGTTGCTGAGAGATAATTTTCACTCATCAGGGAGTCTAAAACACAAGCAGAGATTCAGGATTCGAGGTCTAATATTTAGGACTGTGACGAGGATAGCTAAAGGGATTGTGAATCTTTGAAATTCTCCACAGCAGAAGGTTATGGATTCTCCATCATTAAATACATTTAAGGCTGGGATAAACAGACGATTGGTCTTTCTTTGGATTAAGGGATATGAGAATTAAAGTTGAAACCGAAGATTGGCTGTGATCCTGTTGAATGGTGGAACAGACTTGATGGACCTATTGCTATTCTTTGTGTTCTTGATGACTCCTCGAGGTCTCTTCACCATCTGTCCTTGGCAGGAGGCTGGTGGATATGAGGGGCCTGGATAGGGTAAATAGACAAGGTCTTTTCCCTGTGGTAGGGGAGTCCAGAACTAGAGGGCATAGGTTTAGAGAGAGAGGGGAAAGATATAAAAAGGACCGAAGGGGCAACATTTTCACGCAAATCACGGTACGTGTATGGAATGAGCTGCTAGAGGAAGTAGTGGAGGCTGGTACAATTACAG
This sequence comes from Chiloscyllium plagiosum, assembly GCF_004010195.1. Classification (NCBI taxonomy): domain Eukaryota; kingdom Metazoa; phylum Chordata; class Chondrichthyes; order Orectolobiformes; family Hemiscylliidae; genus Chiloscyllium; species Chiloscyllium plagiosum. The sequence goes on along the minus strand of NC_057735.1, from coordinate 38,144,003 downwards.
CATATAAAAGGCATCTGGATGGGTATATGAATAGGAATGGTTTGAAGAATATGGGCCAAGTGCTGGCAAATGGGACTAGATTAGGTTAGGATATCTGGTCAGCATGGAGGAGTTGGACCAAAGGATCTGTTTCCATGCTGTACATCTCTATGACTCTATGATCTCTAACTGGATAAGTGAAGCTACAGGGTGAAAGTGAGGACTGCAGATGCTGGAGATTAGAGTCAAGATTAGAGTGGTGCTGGAAATGCACACCAGGTCAGGCAGCATCTGAGGAGCAGGAAAATTGACGTTTCGGCAGGAGACCTTCATCAGGAATCTTGGTGTAGAACTCCTGATGAAGGGCTCCTGCCTGAAATGGCGATTTTCCTGCTCCTCAGATGCTACCTGACTTTTCCAGCACCACTTTAATCTAAGTGAAACTACAGTCCGATAACATCCAACACAGGGCAATCCATTTTCATCATGCTCCTTTCACTGAAACTTGATAAAAAGCTGTCGATCAATGACATACAGTGGCTGTAGTAGAATGACAAGATCAGTCACCTTCTGGGAAAACCATCACCGCTGAATTCCCTCCTATGTCATATACCACTTGGTCTTGCCATTCAGATTTCCAAGGTAGATGCACATTCTGCAATTCCCACTGTGCGAGAATGTTTCACAGTTGGGCCCACCATCACTTTACTGGGTGAAATGGCAGTTTGCAATAATCCTGGCCTTTTCACACCCTAAAAACAAACACAAGAGCAAAGCTCATCTCATTTTAAAGTGGAAATGATAACTGGTGGTAATTACTTTCTCCAAAGGCAGTGTAAAGTTGGTACAAACCTGTGGCCACAGCTTTGCATCAGCTGTGTTGTTGGATCGGTTTTGACGATAAAAACCACATTGAGGTTGTGCCTGCAGTTGGTGCTCAGTTTAGAATTACAGCTAGAAACCAAACTTCAGTGAGGATTGCCTGTTTAGAGAAAGACCCTCACATTGCTTTGTTAATTTGGAGATAAATGATTTCTTGTGATAAATGCTGATAAATAAATATTGATGAACAGCAAGACTTTGAAAAGGTCCACTCAGGCTACTGTATATCTGAATATGATCGTGTGAATAAGGTATCTAGCTTGATGAGTCTGTGATTAACCAAAAGGCATTCTTTCCATTTGCAATGAGGTAATGCAATAGTGGGCTAGTGATAACAAGCCTTCAAAATGCAAACATCATCCCTGTTGCAGATGAACATGCACTGACAAAAAGCACTCTCTTTGAGTTGAATTTAATAGCAGAAACACTTTCTTTGATCTTGTACAAAAGATTGGTCTTCTGAAAAATTAAATATACCATTACGGCATCAACCTAATAACCAAAGTGTCATTGCTTTGCTCAGTCAAAGCTATTAATGGTTTCGATGCTGTATTCTCTATCAAACTTTCAAAGTGAACCCTGTGCTCTCTTCTGTTGAACTATCGGTGAATCTATGGCCTATTTTACCTGGTTTGCTAATTGGTAAAAGGAAGTTGGCAATAAAACAAGACTTGACCCTCTCTCCATGAGACTGATCTCAATGTCATTAACTGTTTTCTTCCAGTTGCCAGATACTAGACAGCAATGGTATTTCTCTGATGAGATAAAGTATCACAGGAGCACTCCCTCAAGTGTACCTTTTGGCTGTAAGTGCGAGTATCTGTTAGGAACACAAGCCAGTCAACAGTTCTGCATTTCAAGACATTAAATGTCATAAATTTCATCTCCCGTTTCTCCTTCCAGCTGCTGTTGTTCTGATAACTGCTCAGTAAATAAGCCCAGTGGCGGAATTGAAAATGTTTCATGGTTTTAGATATAGTCACCCTTATAAATATGAACTGCTGTTGACTTTGGCCCTTGTTGATTTTTTTCCCCACACCTATTCCCCAAATTTTTTTCAGAGATGGAGTCATTTACAAATTGAATATGAGGCACCAGTGTCTGTAGGAACACAGCAGATTTGGAGCACCCAGGGATGTAGAAGATCTCAGAGTGATTCCCAGAATCTTCCAGAAGAGGAGTTTGGAGTTAAGATCAGGCCGAAGACAAAGGGCAGTAAAACATTAGTCAGTTTTTCCTCTAAAGTTTAGGGTATTTCTTGGTGACAGTTGCACTGTGGGGATTGATTACTGTTTAATTTCAGCACTTAGAGTTGAGGCTATTTGGTTTGGTTTGGGTGCAAACTGCATTATGCGGAGGGTGGTAAATGGTGCGACAATTGGGATAGTGTAGAGAAGTCCTGCCTCTCATTCTTTTAAATTCTGTGGGTCTATGTTTTGCCGGAATGATTGCCAATCATCCCCTCTCAGAGCTGTTTTCGATCGAGTTACCCTGGGGTTTTCACCTTTGCTAGGCTGCCCTTAGTTAAATATACTGTGGAATCCAGTGGATGCAAAATAGTTCTGTAGCATTTTTTAAAATGTTTATTAAAATAACTGCCTAAGTGGTTTGAACAGCTTGCATTCTTTCGAAAGTGTTCATTTGGAATACCAAAGTCCATTTGATGGTTGGAGATAGGGCCAAGACTGGCTTCAGGCACTCGGTCATTACTGGCAGGAGAATGTGATAACTTAAAGGAGAAAGTCTCAAGATCATTTACAAACAACACAACTGAAGCATAAATTCACCGTTAGAAACTGTCCTGATGAAAGGAAGTTCCACTCAAAGGCACAGTCCTGTCTAATGGGAAACCACATCAGGACTCAACAATAAAAAAGATGAAAGGTTTGTTGTTACTTAGAGCATGTCCAAGTAGCAGCTGTAACTATTTTAGTTCTTTATAAATTAATCCAAAATGCATTTGCTCAGAGTTCCTCATTACAACCTAACTTTGACTTGAAGTAATGGAAGAGCTGGGGCTGGAGCTTCTGTTTCTCATTGACAGAAAATGCTGTTCATTTCTTGCACCTGCTTAAAATCAATGGCAGCATATAAAACATCTAAGTAGATATTTATGTAAAGGAGAACTTTGTCACTCCTGAGTTCTATTGTGCCCATACCTTTTTTTCAGTGCAAAGCTGTGGCTGAGTCAGATTTTTCTCATTTGCTGCTCAAATGTTTTTCTGTGTTTTTTTTGTCTTTCTGTCTCCCTGTACCAAATGCCATAAACCTGATGAATAGCTAACATGTCTCTTTCAGTTGAAGGGCTGTTGCTCGACACATCGATTCTCCTCCTTGGATGCAGTCTGACCTGCTGTGCTTTTCCAGCACCACACTCTCAACACTGATCTCCAGCATCTGCAGACTTCACTTTCTCCAAGTCTCTGTCGGTGCTGCATAGACTTTTCTTGATGGCTTGTCTTTACATCACTTCACAAAGAGATGTGACTGGAGATCTGGTGGTATGATGGCTCAGTGGTTAGCGTTGGTTAGTACAGGGGAACCCAGGTTTAATTCCAGTCTGTGTGGAGTTTGCGCATTCTCCCCATGGCTTTTTGGATTTCTTCTGGGTGTTCTGGTTTTCTCCCATAGTCCAAAGATGTACAGGTTAGATGGATTGGTCATGCTAAATTGCCCATTATGTCCAGGGATGTGTAGGTTAGGTGGGTTAGCCATGGATTAATATGCAGGGTTATCGGGGTAGGTGTGAATAGGATGCCCTTCAGGGGGTTGGTGTGGGCTGAGTGGTCTGCTTCCACACTGTAGTGGTTCATTGACTCTTATGCATTTCTCCCAATACCTATTCACTATGTCAACCATTGTGGAAGCAAATCCAATCTTTTCATTAGCACATTTCACTTAAGATACTCTTTGAAAAGCAAATTCGGCCATCGGACAGTTATGGCATTTTTCCAAAAACTCTCATACGTTTTCGTTTTGCATAGTTGTCCTAATATAGAATGTGTTAAAATACCTTTTAAGAGGAAGAAGATGGCACTGAGGGAGAAATACAAAATATTGGGGTTGGGAGTAACTGAAAGTATAATCGATGACAGACATTTCTAAAGAGGCAAGACCCAATCTAAACCACATACCATCCTGATTTGAAATCTATAATTCTGTTCACTCTCTGTCACTGGGCTAAAGTCCTGGAACTTCCTTCTTAACAACACCTGTACCTGTACCATAAGGACTACGATGGTTCAAGAAGGCACCTCACCACCAGCTTCTCAAGGATAATTAGACGTGGGCCAATAAATACAGGACTAGACAGTGATACACACAGTCTGTCAAAGAAGTGGACAGGAGCCAGGTAAAGAGGTTTAGGAAGTGAAGCAGGACACAATAACCTCTAAAATGGTCAGATCAACAGCCATTTGGTTGGACAGAATGTGAGAATTGCTAAAATTGGTCAGGCGCACAGTGTGGGTACACTTGCATATATTAAAAGCTGTATTTATTATACATAAGGCTCTGACATTTGCAGACAGAAAGAACACGTACATTTCAAAACAGTAACCTCGGTGACTGCTAGTCACTGGTTTCTTTCTCAAGTCCCTGAGCAACCAGGATCTTGCTACCTGGTTTAAAATTGAACAAAACCTGACTTCACGCACCACCCTTGAACCCCACCCCTCCCAACACAACAAGGACAGAATCCCCCCGGGCAAAACCTGTGCCCACACCACTCCCCTCACCTCCGTCCAAGGCTTCAAGGGATCCTTCCACATCCATCAGAAATTTACTTGCATCTCTATCAATGTCATCTACTGCATCCGTTGCACCCGGTGTGGTCTCCTCTACATCAGGGAGACAGGACGCCTTCTTGCGGATCGTTTCAGAGAACATCTCTGGGACGCCTGCACCAACCAACCCCACTGCCCCGTGGCTGAACACTTCAACTCCCCCTTCCACTCCATCAAGGACATGCAGGTCCAGGGCCGCCTCCACCGCCAAACCATTACCACCCAACACCTGGAAGAGGAATGCCTTATATTCCGCCTGGACCCTGCAATCACACGGGATAAATGTGGATTTCAACAGCTTCCTCCTTTCCCCTCCCCCCACATTATGCCAGTCCCAAGCCGCCAAATCAGCACCGCCCTCTGGACATGTCCATCACCCCTCCCTCTGACCTATCACTTTTTCCCTCACCTTCATCCACCTATCGCTTTCTCAGCTACCTTTCCCTAAACCCCACCCCCTCCCATTTATCTCTCAGCCCCGACCACAAGCCTCATTCCTGATGAGTTTATACCCAAAGCGTCAATTCTCCTGCTCCTCAGATACTGCCTGACCTGCTGTGCTTTTCTAGCACTATACTCTCGACTCTGACAGTTAACTGCGAATCATTATGAATTATTGCATTATCCATAGCAACACTTGTAACAATCAATACTCTGCTTTCTTGCAGTACAAGTGTTGGTTTTCCCTTGAATTTGGCATTCTTGCAAATTGTTCGGCAGGCAGAATGGACTTCAATGTTAAGCCCTACAGAACATTCTGAAAACTAAAACTGCTCTATAAGTGCAAATTATTGATGATGATGTACAAAATTACTTGCGTCATTTGATAGCACAGCGCACTGTTGTATCAAATCACTCAATGTAACACTCTCTTGCTATTAGAACATAGAAAAGTACAGCACAGAACAGGCCCTTTGGCCCACGATGTTGTGCCGAGGTTAAACCTAATGTAAAATATAGTAACTTAACCTATGCACCCCTCAACTCACTGCTGTCCATGTGCATGTCCAGCAGTTGCTTAAATGTCCCTAATGACTCTGCTTCCACCACCACAGCTGGCAGCGCAGTCCATGCATTCACAACTCTCTGCGTAAAGAACCTACCTCTGACATCTCCTTTATACCTTCCTCCTAATATCTTCAAACTATGACTCCTCGTACCAGTCAATCCTGCCCTGGGGAAAGGTCTCTGGCTATTGACTCTATCAATTCCTCGTATCTTGTATACCTCGATCAGGTCTTCTCTCTTCCTCCTTCTCTCCAAAGAGAAAAGTCCAAGATTATTCAACCTTTCTTCATAAGGCAAGTCCTCCAGTCCAGGCAGCATCCTGGTAAACCTTCTTTGCACCCTCTCCAAAGCCTCTGTATCTTTCCTATAGTAGGGCGAACAGAACTGGACACAATATTCCAGTGCAGTCTCACCTGGGATTTGTAGAGCTGTAGCAAATCTTCGCGGCTCTTAAACTCGATCCCCCTGTTAATGAAAGCCAAAACACCATAAGCTTTCTTAACAATCATATCCACTTAGGTGGCAACTTTGAGGGATCTATGTACTTGCACACCCAGATCCCTCTGTTCCTCCACTCTGCCAAGAATCCTGTCTTTAATCCCATATTCAGCATTCGAGTTCGACCTTTCAAAATGCATCACTTCACATTTATCCAGGTTGAACTCCATCTGCCGTTTCTCAGCCCAGCTCTGCATCCTGTCTATGTCATGCTGCAGCTTGCAGTAGCCCTCTATACTAGCGACAACACCTCCAACCTTTGTGATATCTGCAAATTTACTAACCCACCCCTCAACCTCCTCATCCAAGTCATTTATAAAAACTACAAAGAGCGGAGGCCCAAGAACAGAGCTCTGAGGGATCCCAGTCAACACTGACCTCCAGGCAGAATACTTTCCATCTACAACTACTCTCTGCCTTCTGTCAGACAGCCAATTCTGAATCCAGATAGCTAAATCTCCCTGTATCCCATACTTCCTGACTTTATGAATGAGCCTACCATGGGGAACCTTATCAAATGCCTTGCTGAAGTATTCCCAATCTTCTTGTAATTTAAGAACCTTATGGTTGATTTTGCCTTGATCCTATTGTTAGTGTCATATTACTAATGGACCTGGATTTAGAAACGAGCAAGTGAAAATCCTTGTTGTTACCTGTTCTTAAACAAGAACAAATATTGGGATCTGAGAAGTAGCTCAGAATCAGGACATAAAGAGTCAGGCTCCATTCAGGGGTGTATTTGAGCTCAGATGTGGTGTTAGAGTTTTGACATCATAGCAATTCACAAGCTGTGCCTACAAGCAAGGGAAGCATGGAACAGAGCCCTGGCTCCCTCCAGTCAGTGACGGAAAATTGATGGAGAGTTCCTCTGAGATGCCTCCCAACAACTGGTTAAAGAGAATTATTGACAGAAGCTTGGGAGCGGATTTCCTTCAGCCTGTTCAATCAGGGTTCAGTGTGTGCCATGTAAAAAATGAATGTGAATCTATTATGTATCAACGTAGTGTCTGGAAGTATTTCATTCAAAACTCTTCTACAGGCTTCCTTACCCCAGTAGATTGTCCAGTTAAGTGTGTTTCTGATGCTAAAGATGTTATACTCCGCAATTTCTAACACCTGCTATTTTATAACAAAAACAGATGTTGCTGGAGAAACTCAGCAGGTCTGGCAGCGTCTTTGGAGAGAAAAGGGAGTTAGCATTTCAGGCCAGAACTCCAGTTCTGAAGAAGGATCATTGGATACGAAACATTATCTCTGCTTTTCTCTCCACAGATGCTGCCAGACCTGCTGAGTTGTCCAACAACAATTTCTGCTTTTGTTTCAGATTTCCAGCATCTGCAGTTTTACATGAGCTGCTAATTTATAGTTAGGTGAAGGAAAACATGACTGATTAGCAAAGCCTGCAGCTATTAGTGGTTCTTTTTCTTGGCAATCCATCACCCATCCACCTCTCTTCAGAAAGAAAGGGAGTAGAGGAAGAAAGAGAAGCCAAAATAGATTTTAAGAGGAGAGAAGCAGCAGAGAAAAAAGAAGAGAGAGGAGAAATAGAGAAAATTTAAATCATCAGAGATGGGCTTACAGTGTACAGTTATTGCTTTTAAATACAACAAATAATTATTGCCTTTAAGAGAAAATTCAGTTTTGTACAATATCTTTCTCCATTCATTTCTCTTGCATGACGTGTTTGATCTGTACAAGCTGTTTGGTTGATGGTTTATAGACAAATTCTTTCCCTCTCCAGCTGTTTGTCGGAAGGGGAAGTGACCACCTATCTCTTTGTCCTGTGGCTAAACCTCTTCCACACCATCAAAGTTCCTGGGCTGCTTTGATTTCTGGATGAGCTCATATCATAAGAATGTAAGCTGCTTCTATTTTGTGCCTGATTGAAGTTTTATAAAATCCATCAGTGGTTCTTCCATTCAAAAATACGATATAAAACCTGGCAGGTCTGCTATGATTAACCCAATTGCACTATAATTGTAATTAATATCTGTTGTTTATTCCCTCCCTTTATCATTCATGTCAATCCCAAATTAATCTGCATTCTCTCACATTGAGGGGTTCATTTTTATTGGTTCATGGGATGTGGGCATCAGCAGAGGGCCAGCATTTGTTGAACACTCCTAGCTGAACTTGTGTTTTTTTTGGATTTGCTATTGTCACATGTACCTAGGAACAGTGAAAAGTTTTGTTTTGCGTGCAGTACAGGCAGATCGTATCATACAAATGGAATAGAACTGAGCAAAGAATATAGTGTTACGACTGCAGGGAAGGTGCACAAACAGTGAGATCAAGATTAAGCTTAAAATTTGAGAGGTCCATTCAGAAGTCTAATAACAGCGGTTCTTGAATCTGTTGGTATGTGTGTTTAAGCAAGCTGTCTTCTTGAACTGTTGCAGTAAATCTGGTGGAAGGACACCCACAGTACTGTGAGGAAGAGAGTCCATGAATTTGACCCGATAACAATAAAGGAAAGCAATATAGTTTCGAGTGAGAATGGTGTGTGGCTTGGAAGGGAACTTGGGGCAGAGGTGTTACAAAGCATCTACTGCTTTTGGCTTTTAGGTGGTAAAAGTTTCTGATAGAGGGTTTGGAAAGTGCTGTTGAAGGGGCTTTCTGATCGGTTGCAGATGGTACATACTCCTGTCACTATGCACTGGTGGAGTAAGTGAACAATGAATAGGGCACTGACTCAGCAAGCTTGCTTTGTCCTGGATGGTGTCAATATTCCTGGATGTTGTTGGAGCTGCACTCGTCCAGGCAAGTGGAGAGTATTGGATTACTAATGCTTTGTTGGGGGGTATACAGACATTGGGGAATCAGGAGGGAGTTACTTACCAGAGAATTCCTAAGCATCTGACCCTCCCATGTATTTATATGGTCAAGTTCAGTTTCTCATCAATGGTGACACTTCAGGGTGATTCGGCAATATTTTCTTGCACCATTCTCAAGCCTCACTTGTGAACCAAACTCTGATATTCTCAGAGTCATTACAAAAGTTAAAATGTTTTTATCAGCACATGCAAAGTCCCAAATTTACCTGTCTGATACCATAAAGTAAACTGAAAACATGGACCAGGTTTCTTTACTCAGCAAGAACTATTAGTTATTACAAATACATGGATTCTAACCACAAGTAAACAATTCTGAACTGTCAACATCACACTTTTACTAATTCAAAATTCTTGAGAAGATTTGCAGCTCAGGTTGTGGATGAGGTTATTGACTTGTTCGCTGAGCTGTTAAGTTTGTTTGTAGATGTTTCATCACTATTCTCGGTAACATCATCAGTGCACCTCAGGTGAAGCATTAGCGTTCTGTCCCACTTGCTGTTTATGTGTCCCAGTTTGCTGAAGAGGATGGTATTAGTTCTAGTTTTGTTTCTTAGTGGTTGGTATATGGGGTCTGACTCTACATGTTTGTTGATCAAGTTCCGGTTTGAATTCCAAGGACAAGCCAAACAAAGACATGCAAGGGAATTCCTGGAGGCGTGGCACTCAACCTGGAACTCCATTAACAAACACATAGCGGGCGACCCCATATACCAACCACTAAGAAACTAGAAATGATACCACTCACCTCAGCAAACCGGGACACATAAATAAGAAACAGGAGGCTCACTGATGATGTTACCTAGTATGGTGACTAAACGTGTCCAAACAAACTTCCTAGCTTAGTGAGCAAGCCAACAACTCTGACTAATTAAAACTCTCACCCCTTCTAAACCTCCCCCCCAACACTCACACAAACATACACACATACGACACGTTGTTGTTTTAAGTGGAGGGAATAAAAACTACTGGGAAAGCAATACAGTTGGACTAGTCCTCAGGATTAAATAGAATGTTTCTTTTGTTTTTGTAAAGTTCTCCAGCTCTCTGATCTTTTCCTTCAGATTCTTCCATAGCTTCATAGGAGGCACAAAGCAACTGACTCAAAAATCATAAAGTTTCTGATCTATTTGTTAAAAGCAATAGGTTGCAGCAACTGGTGTGAGAAAACCATTGGCTTTCTTTAGCTTTGCTATTTTACTGAAGATAGAGAGAATACTATTGTGTCCCCTTCCAGAAGTCTGAGGGCTTCTCCTTGTATCACTTACACTCACATGCCATTTAGCCACCCAGGAACTATTCAGAGAGCTGTGGTCAGGCTGATGACCGTTGGCAACCATGACTGATAACAATTACCCAAACCATTCAGCAACTTCTTACAGGCCGAATCTCACTTTTGACCCATGCTCTGGTGTCATTTCGATTTATTTACACCACCACCCCCCCCCCCCCCCGTTGCTTGCAAAACAACAGTGTAAACGAGACTTACACAGAGTTTCTGTCAATTGCCTTGTAAAGAATATGGCAATTACTTCCTCAGTCCATTGTTGTGAAACAGTTCTTTCCCCAATTCAGTCCAGAATCAAAAATAGAGTAAAATAAATAGGTGTGTTCTTTAGAAATGGTAATACCATTGAATGTCGAGTGAAGGTAATTGGTTTCTCTCCTGTTGGAAATGGGCATTGCCTCGCCCATGTGTGGTGCTAATATTACTCGGCATTTAGTCCAAACCTTGCTGCATGTCCAGGTCTTGCTGCATGTGGCCACTGATTACTCCAAGGTCTGAAGTGATGTGAATAAAGTTGGACACTGAGCAATCATCGGTGAGCATGTCCATCTCTGACCCAGTGATGGAGGAAACATCATCGGTAAACAGCTGAAGATGTTTGGACTGTAGACGATGCCCTGAAGAACACAATTTCCTGGGATTAATATGATTGGCTTTCACCAATCACAATTGTCTTCTTTTGGGCTAGTTGTGACAGCAAACTGTGAAGAATTTTCCTAACTCCCACATTTTGCTATTGCACCTTGTTGCCACATTTGGTCGAATTGTGCCTTAATTTAAGTGATAGTCACGGTCCACTCACTTCTGGAGTTCAATTCCTTTGTTCAAGCTTGGATCAAGTCTGAAGTTAGGTTTGGAGTAGAATGGTACTGGTGAAACCAAAACTGAGTATCGTTGAACAGGTTTTGTTTTGACTTGATAAGTCATCAACAGCTTTGCTGATGACTGAGAGTAGATTGATGGGCAGTATTTTATTCAGTTCATGTAAATCTCAGATCCAAATGATGGCCTCCTTGTTTGCTTAGTTGATGGTGAGTAGTCCATTATTTCAGTCCTCCAGAACAGGTGGTGATTAGCCATGTTGGAGTTCTCCTGCCTTTTGTGAGTACATAACTGGGCAAATTTTGCTGTTGCTGATGGCCCACAGTAACCCATGTATGCTGGATGTGTTCTGAATCTGTTCCCATTTAGCACAATGGTGGTGTGCTATAAGAAAGGCTATCCTCAAAACACATTTTGGATTAGAATTAGGTTTATTGTCACATGTACTCAAGTACAAGAATACAGTTAAAAGTTTACAATGTCACCTCTCATGGCACCATCTTAGGTACAAAATACTTAGTTACAAATCTTAGATACAAAATAGAGAAATAAATAAAGCAAAGTTACATTACTTTACAATGATTCATAATATAAGATAGAAAATAAGAAATAAAGTTAAAATAGTAAAGATTACAGTGAGAGGAACAGATTACAGATAAACATTACATTGTAGTAGATCAGCACAGGGAGCTTCGGTACCTGCTCTGACTAGGCTGGCAAGCTGCTGACTGTCTGCACTGTCCCCTAGTCGAACAACCAACCCCAGTCCTTCCATGCCTCCAGCCCACTTCACCCCATATCTCCAGTCCACACCACTCCATGCCTCCAGCCCACTCCACTCCATGCCTCCATAGACATATATCTGCAACAGGTAGATTAATGAGGATGAGATTAAGTAGGTTTATCCCTCTTGTTTGCTCTCTCACTACATACTGCACGCCCTGTTTGGTAGATGTATCCTGAATATAGTTTGGTTAGTAACACTGTTGTCAAGCAACTCATTGTGATTGGCATTGATGCCCCCCTGCCCAAACATTGATGTGTCCCCTGCCCCTGTCCAGTACATATTGTGCTCTTGCTGCTCAAATGCTTTTTCCAATTGGTCTTCAATATGGAGGAGCACTGAGTCTTTAGATCAGGATGGCTGGGAGATATAAGTAGCATGAGGTTTCCTTGCCCATATTTGATCTGATGCTACGAGACACATTGGGGTCTTGGATCAACATTGAGAACTCCCAGGATGACTCCCTCCCGGATGTATATCACTGTGCCACCATCCTTGTGGGTCTGCCCTGCTGGAGGGACAGGATGTATGCAGAGATAGTGAAAGAGGACGTTGTTTATAAGGTGTGACTTCGTAAGCATAATTATGTCAATCTCTGTTTCCACAATTTTGACACCAGTCCTGGATAATAGTAGGAGAGCTTCTTTGACTAGGAAGGCTGCATCTTTGTTTTTGTCAGGTGTGTAGGTCAGTCCTGGATGGCCAATACAGTTTTATTGCTATTCTGCTTTTCTCTAGTAGTTGGAAACAGCTGGACAATTTCTGGGTGCAGTTATAAAGTTGTAGAGTTATTAGATTAGATTAGATTAGATTAGATTACTTACAGTGTGGAAACAGGCCCTTCGGCCCAACAAGTCCACACCGACCCGCCGAAGCGTAACCCACCCATATCCCTACATTTACCCCTTTACCTAACACTACGGGCAATTTAGCATGGCCAATTCACCTAACCTGCACATCTTTGGACTGTGGGAGGAAACCGGAGCCCCCGGAGGAAACCCACGCAGACACGGGGAGAATGTGCAAACTCCACACAGTCAGTCGCCTGAGTCGGGAATTGAACCCGGGTCTCTGGCGCTGCGAGGCAGCAGTGCTAACCACTGTGCCACCGTGCCGCCCACGACTAGGTTATAGATGACCTAGTCTGATTTGCCTGCATTTAACCCATATCCCTCTGAACCTTTCCTATTTATGTACCTGTCCAAATGTCTTTTAAAAGATGTAATTGTACCTGCATCTACTACTTTCTCTGGCAGCTAATTCCATACACACACCACTGTCTGTGTGAAAAACTTGTCCCTCAGGTCCCTTTTAAATCTCTCCCCTCTCACCTTAAACCTGTGCCCTCTAGTTTTGGACCGGAGAAAAGACCTTGGCTATTCACCTTATCCATATCCCTCATGATTTTATAAATCTCTGTAAGGTCACCCCTTAACCTTCAAAATTCCAGGAAAAAAGACCCAGCCTATCCAGCCTCTCTTTATAACTCAACTTTCCAGTCCCGGCAACATCCTTGTAATTTTTTTGTACCCTTTTTAGTTTAACAACTTCCTTCTGATAGCAGAATGACCAGAATTGTGTGCATTATTCTAAAAGTGGCCTCATCAATGTCTTCACTTTCCTCATTCCTGAAGAAGGGCTTATGCCCGAAATGTCGATTTTCCTGTTCCCTGGATGCTGCCTGACCTGCTGCGCTGTTCCAGCAACACACTTTCAGCTTCTATAGCCATAACATGACTTCCCAACTCCTATACTCAATGCACTGACCAATGAAGAGTCGAAAAATGTGTTGCTGGAAAAGCACAGCAGGTCAGGCAGCATCCGAGCAGCAAGAGGATTGATGTTTCGGGCATGAGCTCTTCAGCAGGAATGATGATGAAGGGCTTATGCCTAAAATGTCAACCTTCCTTCTCCCAGGAAGCTGCCTGACCTGCTGTGCTTTTCCAGTGCCACCCTTTTGAATCTGACTCTCCAGCATCTGCAGTCTTCACTTTCTCCTGGCACTGACCAATAAAGGCAAGTGAGCTAAATGCCTTCTTCGCCAACCTGTCTACCTTTGACTCCACTTTCAAAGAGCTATGAATCTGCACGACTAGGTCCCTATGTTCAACAACACACCCCAGGTCCCAATCATTAATTGTGCAAGTCCTGCCCTGGTTTGACTTATCTTAAGAGTCAAAAATAGGGATTATCAGCAGAATCAACCTGCTTACTTTCAAATGGTTTCAGGTGATCTTTTACATCCACAAAGAGGGTTGATAGAGCTTTGGTTTAACATTTAAATTGAAGTTGCCTGTTACAGTACAACTCTCCCTCAGTACTTCTGTGAAGCATGCACCTTAGATTATGCACAGAAGTCACTTAAATCTTAACTGTATTCACATTGACGTGACAACATTGAATCCATTCCAGAATGTGTTAATATAGACCATTCTGAGATACAATTTGGAGAGGCTACTGAAATGTTAAAAAATAATTCTGCAAGGTCTCTTTTGCTGCTGATTTTTCCAACGTAACCAACCCGATCGGTCCTTCCTCAAAGCTCATCCATTATGCTCGTTATCATTCTTCATACTCCCTCCAGGCTAGGGATTTGTTACGTGGTAAGGTGCTCCGAACTGCAAACAGTGCTGTCAACACCACCCTCCCAGGCACAGCAACTCAGAAAGCACTCGGATTAATTTGGCCATCTTTCATCATTCCTTGGCCTGTAGTCTCTAGCATCGCACTGAGTCAGGTATTTATCTAGCTCTCCTTTTGAAGCGGATAATGTAGCATCAGCTGTTTTTTTTCTAAGAGACAGGTTTCATGAATGAGCCATTCTACAGGAGAAAGTGAAACTCTAAGTTTGGTCCCACCTTGAAACTTTTGGAAAATGTATGACGTGACATTAAATTATGAAAACCTGCAGAAAGCTGTAACGCATAGGCCTCTGGGGGGACTTGTGTTCAAAACATAGGAAGCTAGCACACAGGTGCAGCAGGTAATGGAATACTGGCCCTTATTTCAATGTAGTTGGAGTATAAGAGGAGGGATATCTTACAGCAACTGTACAAGGTGCTGGTGGGACCACATCTGGAGCAGTTTGGATGCCGTTATCCAAGAAATAATATTATTTCATTGGAAGCAGTTCTGCGAACATTCACCTAGGATGATCCCTGGTGTGGAGGGATTATCTTATAAACAAAGATTAAACTGGTTAGCATACTTACTGAAGTTTAGAAGAATGAGAGATGATCTCATTGAAACATATAGAAAAGTAAGGGGCTTAACAATGTAAATGCTGAGAAAATGTTTCCCCTCATGGGAGAGTCTAGGACCAGAAGGCGTTAACTCAGAACAAAGAGGTCTCAATTTAAGACTGAGATGAAAAGAAATTTCTTCTGTCAGAGGGCTGAGTGTCTTTGGCACTTTTTGCAGGATATTTAAGGCAGAGTTAGATAGATTTTTGGTTAGTAGGGGAATCAGCGGTTATGGGGAACTGGTAGGAAAGTGGATATGAAGAATATCAGATCAGCCATGATCCATTTGAATGGTCAGGCAGGCTCAAGGAGCCCAATGGCTCACCCCTGTCCCTATTTCTTATGGTCTTATGTTTAGAGTGAACAGATGATCATTTCTCCTCCCTGCTTCTAAACCCACAATCCCTACATGAGAATGTCTGACAGTTTTTCATGCAATTAACTAAAGTCATAACCTATTGCAGCAAGACTCCTTCCTGCTCTCAGTCTGTTTGGAAAAGAATTTAGGCATTTTTGAATTTCTAACAGAGAAAGCCAACCAGACAACGTGGAGTCAATGTTGTCCTGTAAGAAATCCAGCAGACAACAAAATCCCACAGAGGATAATGTGGTGATGATGACATCATTTCTTCTAGCCTATTGGTTGCAGCAATCAATCTGTATCAATGGGATTACTAAACTTACATTTCACACACTAATTTATTATTTTTGCCTCATAATGTAAATGGACTAATAGTTTCATTCCTCTAATCAGCGATGCATTTCTTTTTTTTTAGTGCGGTTTAAACTCACCCATTGTGTTGTGATTAGCACAGCCAAGCCTAGTTCATGCCTGCTTGCTTCTTCAGAGTTATGTTTCACTGTGTTGGATAATGCGGTGATACTGTTGAAGTTGAAGGTTTGCCTGAACTGCAACTGTTTCGGTAGTGGTACAGATGGCAGCAATGCCACTGCACTTACATGAGATTTCCATTCATGAGACTATCATTTATGAGCTGCTGGCAAACAAAAGTAATACCATGCAGGAGTAATGTTGTATGTTTAGTGGCAGATGTACAATAAATTTGAGGTGTACAGGGTTTGATCTCAGCTGGATTTGTGTTGTCAGCCTGGTAGGGGCTGGAAAGAAAGAGGTGGAAGTGGGTGGTACTAATCTGACAATTCTAAAGTTCCCACACTACTCAAATACAGTCAGTTCTGCTATAACGCGGTAGTTCCATTCTTATGCAATTTCGTGGTATTAAGAAAATAGCATAATTGCAGCACCATTTAAACTAATGGGGCCGGAATCTCATTATAATCAATACATGCTTTAAAACTTTGCACTTTAGAAACAGTGTCCCCAATTCATCAGTCGTGTTATAACAGAACGACCTGTAGCACGGGCAGGGATTTGGGTATAGTTGGCCATAGTTGCAATTTGGTCAGGGCAGATTGAGGTGACTAAATCTGTGAATTTATAACAAAATATTGTAATATTCGCACAATGAAAATTCACAAATAATTATGATGAATTACTTTTCAGCTTTGTTGAGTACTGTTCTTTAAATATTAAGCTTTGTTAAATAGAGTTCAGGAAATTATGTGGAGGGATTGGTAAATTGGTGAAGTGAGGAAGTGATAATGACATGTAACAGCTGAATCAACAGTTCCTGCAGACTGACTACTGACAGTTGTCTCATGATATACTTATCCACTTAGGCATGAGAAGGGATTGCAGTGGAGGAACTGGACATTGCTTGATTAGCTCTTTAAATCCCTTTGGGATGCTGTATTTTGGGAATGCATGAGTCACTTCTCACCTGGATCAGTGACCTATCAAAATGTTTGTGTGTGTCGGGCTTGCGGGCAATTATGGGGATATTGTTGAGAAGGTGATTTTGCTGATTTCCATTTAATATTGCTAATTGTGATATGATTCAACCTTCTGATACTGTTGACAGAATCTTGACTTGTGGGCTTGATTGATCAACTGTGACAAGGGAGTGATTTGGATAGCTACTAAACTCTGGTTGGGATGTAACAGTTGGGTCAAAATTGGCAGATAATGTGAAGTGCAACAGCCACCTTGCGCAATAATAACTGGATAAAAATGAACACTTAAAATGTGTCCATTTGTCTAAATCCTCACAACAGGGGAATTATGCCAGTCTTTCCTGGGTTTATTTGAATTCTTTGATGTAACACTAATAGCTTCAGTATTTGTGTTCCAGCAGCATCTATGGATAGCTCTTCATTTTTCACAGTCTTTCACTTTACCTGACAGGTATGTGTATGTATGTGGTGGGATTTAGTGTTGTAATAATAAATAAATGTGTTTTGATTATATATCTGTTGCCTCAGGCACAGAGATTTTGGAAATAGATTATTTTTTATTTTTTAACGTAACACTTAACAGAATAATATGAATTGTTCATTAAAATTTAAAAGCAATCTAGTTTTATTTTGGCACCAATACCATTTCTTACATTATTTGTGCAGTAGATAATCCGGAATATCTTCAGATGTCTTGTTTACATTATGGCAAAAAGCAAGGTTTCAATCAGCTTGACATACCATGTAAAATCAGATGAAAGGAATCTTTGCATTATTTCATGGTGAATACTGGATATCCTCCCCCAGTATACTTTTCAACTTCTACGGAGGGTATATGGATGATAAACTAAGGCAGAACTCGTTTTTTCCCTGTGTTTACACAGAGACAAACTGTGGAAAAAGTGAGGACTGCAGATGCTGGAGATCAGAGCTGAAAATGTGTTGCTGGAAAAGCACAGCAGGTCCAGCAGCATCTACGGAGCAGGAGAATCGACGTTTCGGGCATGAGCCCTTCTTCAGGAATGAGGAAGGGCTCATGCCCGAAACGTCGATTCTCCTGCTCCTTGGATGCTGCCTGACCTGCTGCACTTTCCCAGCAACACATTTTCAGCACAGAGACAGACTGTGTTTCGCGTCACTTCTTCATAACAGATGGAGCAATGAGCAAGGCTTGTTATTATAATTGTGGTCAGACAGTGTTCTGTTGAGTGCCTGTTCTGATTCAATGCAAACATTGTGAAATGCATTAGTCAGAAAACAAAACACCACCACACTCTGAAAAGATTCATTTCAGACCTTTATCAGGTCACTTGGCATTTTCCTCTTCTTTCTCATCCAATTCTATTCCCTCGTTTATTCATTTCAAGCCACCAATAGATCCATTCTGCTCAGCTGTAGAAGTCTAGTGAATCCCACCTGATTCCCTTGCCCCTGATCATGACTGCTTTTGAAATTGGACAATAAATGTGAAAGAGAGGGAAAGGGAATTTGAATCTGCTTCTTCTGTACAACCTTTTTTCTTTCTGACTCAGGTTATTCCATTCCCAGATCTTGAACACCCCAACTAGAGTTTCATTTAGAGAGCTGGTCACTCTCCAATGGTTTACATAGTGGCTGTTATTCATAGATGAGCTTTGATGATAAGTAATACTTGGCTATCCAGTTTGTGCAGAATGTCGCCAATGTTCTTGAACCTGCCTTTACTTGATATCTATAAGGAGCTACTCTGTGATGCTTCACTGATCAGGAGTAGAAATATTGTGTGTAGGAGACAGTAAGGACTGCAGATGCTGGACGTCCGTGTCAATAGATGTGAAGCTGGAAGATCACCGCAGGTTAGACAGTATCTGAGGAGCAGGAAAGTCAATATTTTGGGCCGAAACCCTTTTCAGCCTGAAACATTGACTTTCATGTTCCTCGGATGCTGTCTCACCAGTTGTGCTCTTTTTGCTTCATGGAGTCGAAATGTTGTCTCCTGTTCCCTTCCCCTTCTTGCTTGTTCCTCTCCCAACCACTCATCCCTCCCTTTCCACTCTGCCTGACTAAACTCCAATTGTTTTCATGATTAAACCGAGAACCTTCCTGAATGCTGACGTAGTTCAGCACTAGACTCTATGGCCCTACTAGGGAGGGTGTTGTAAGCTGCAGGAGAGAGGATTTGGTCAACCTGCCAAACTGATGAAAAATTATTGACCTGAAATGTCAACTCCATTTTGAATAACTACATTAAGCCAGTGGTCTAGATTTCAGTTCGGCTACAATACAATTCTTGAATAATACAGAATAGAAGAAAACCATTCTGTTCATCATACCTGCATCAGTCAGCCCCTTGGAAGAACTATCCGATTTGTCCAGCACTCCTATATCTTCTCTGTTGTTGAGTAAATTTTTTTTCAAGTATTCCGAACCTTTTTGAAGGGAATTCTTGGACCTATTTCTTTCACCTTAGCAGGCAATGCAATCCATCTCCATCTACCTTCTCAGATGGATATAAAGGATCTTCTCCTGTTATTTGGAAGAAGATCAGACCATTTCTCCTGATGCTCTGGTGATGTCTTGCCTCTCAACCAACTCAGCCAAAACATTATTGGGCCAGTCATCTCACTGCTGTTTGTGAAACTTTGTTGTGTGCCTATGGGCTGTTTTTTTTTGCCTACAATACAATTCTGTGTTTTAGAAGTACTCAATAGGCTTTGAACCACTTTTCCTGAGGATATGCAAGATATTCGTCTTGATGGACAGGAAACAAATAGAAGTGGGGCAACTGGGTGGAAACCTCCCTTACAAATGATGTCTTCTCCTCCATCCACCCTTTCCATCCACATCAAGATCTGTGGTGGAAATAAAACCAAGTCTGATCCCCTGGGATCACTGAGGCATAAAGTCTGCTTTTGGACAATAGTGCGGTGACAGCTGAATTCTCCCTCATTCTCTTGCTTGGATATTCATGGTGTGCTAACCTTGTGGCACTAGAGGTGCCATTTTCTCTTTTATTTTTAAATGTTGCACTGAGCTTGTTTACACGAACACACCACCATCACTGAGGAGATAACTCACTGGATTGTCCACCATTCACCTCATTAGGACCTGAAAAGCAAGCAAAGGTGGATATTGTGCCCACTTCACTGACGTCAACACAGGCAGCCTGAAGCTGCTGGCCAATCAGAGAAGAGAAGCTACCCTGTTCAACCTCTGCCTTGCTCAGAAAACCCTTTTGGAGATTTCAATGTGAGACCTGAAAAACCTGATGCAGCTTCTCATCTGAAATCCTGCAGAATTCTTGATGTCTCCTCAGCGAAATGTGATAAAGATCGCAGTGAGAATTGTTTATGTAACATATCTATGTGTGCAAAGATGCCAACTGAAAGCGATCTTGAAAATTTCAATCAGACTCATAGAATCATAGAGATGTAGAACACAGAAACAGACACTTGGTTCCAACTTGTACATGCTGACCAGACAACCTAAATTAATCTAGTCCCTTTTGCCCGCTCTTGGCCCATATCCCTCTAAACCCTTCCTATTCATATACCAATCCAGATCCTAATTAAATGTTGTAATTGTAGCAGCCTCCACCACTTCCTCTGGCAGCTCATTCCATACTCGCACCACTCTCTGCCCCTTAGGTCCCTTTTAAATCTTTCCCCTCTCACCTATGCCCTCTAGTTCTGGACTTCCCCACCCCAGGGTCTACTTACCCTATACATTCTGCTCGTGATTTAATAACCTCCATAAGATCACCCCTCAGCCTCTGATGCCACAACTTATCAGCCTCTCCCTACATCTCAAACTCTCCACACCTGGCAACATCCTTGTAAAGCTTTACTGAACCATTTCAAGTTTCACAACAACCTTCCTATAGCAGGTAGATGAGAATTGTGAATTCGTGATCTTTTTTTTTCCTGCAAAACTATTATGTGGCCAGAGATTTTTTTTCAAAATTAATATCTTCAGAGAAAGTTCATTTCTTTCCTTTTTGATTGATACATTTGCATGTGTTAAGTTATTTAAAAGGCTAAGCATTTATACTTTCCTATTTCAAACTATATGCTAATCTCCTTTACTTCTTTGTCAAGTAAGTCCTGTTTTCACAGTAGATTAAACATATCGTCATTTATTGAAGAAACTTGTTTGATGGATCTTTTTATTCTGAATCTAATACAGATAAAGTATGTAATTTGCCATATCGATCATTGGATAAAGCATTTAAATTTATATTGTGACTCATGGGATTAGAGGGAAACCGTGAACTCCTCTAATCTCAGCCTTCTGTTGTTGATTGTGATCCTACTGAGTGAGACATTGCAGCAAAGCCTTGTTGAGTAAAGTCTGCCTCAATATCTTGGCTTGTTGAGTTAATGCGAACTTGCAAAGATTGGAGTCTTGTTCAATGTTTTCAATAAAAGCAAAATACTGCAGATGCTAGAAATCTGAAATGAACACAGAATGCAAGAGAAACTCAGCAGGTCTGGCTGCATCTGTGGAGAGAGAAGCAGGTTTAACATTTCAGATCCAGAATGACTTCTTCAGTGAAAGGTGTTGTACAATGTCTTCTTTTATATATTTTTGACAGTGGCAGAGAAGGAGCAAGGTATCTTTGTGTAGAGCCCCACTATAAAAGATAGGGAGGTTGTTAATGGTAATGACAGAGAAAAAGAGATGTAAAATGGATGTCAGTTATAGTGTGAAAAGGAGCATGACAGGAGCTAAAAGCAAAGCAGACAGGGCTACGGGTCAAGGGGTGCCAATGTAGACAAAGTGGAGAACAGATATAATGTGGTCAGTTTCTGAAGTTATAGAAAGCAGTGTTTGAGACCTCAAGGCTGCAAAATGTCTACATGGAAAATCAGGTGCGGTTCTTCAAGCTTGCGCTGTGCTTCATTTCATCATTTTTAAGGTGTCTTTCAAAACTCTCCCAATATATCATCTTTAGTGCGGAAACTAGTGTTCAAGCAGATACTGTCTAGGAAAGATGTTTTCCTGGGAACCATGTGGTAGCAGACTCAGTGTTGCCACTTGTTTGATGCTCTGACACAGAGAATTGCATTGTATTGGGAGGGTTTTCTCCATACTGCTTCAGATAATTTATTTAATATATGAAATCGACAAGACAAATGAGTGAGATGTGTAAATGATAGGACTGAGTCCCCATATTGTGTATTTTCTTAGCAATATCTATGTATCTTGATAGAAATGGATTCTTACAACATTTTGTTACCACATGTATTCATTACACTTTCTCCATTTATGATCAACTCTCTTGACTAGCATTTAGTATTCAGGGTGAAATTTCAGGATAGTGACATTTTTCTTAAAGTATCTTGCTTGCATGCCTATACTTGGAGGAATTTGATTTTGTTTTTTTCCAAAATGGAAAGGAGTCTGTACACATATTACATATTTCACTAAAGACAGTCAAAATGTTTAATCAAGAAATGGCTGTAATTTCTGAGTAGTATTTTTTTCCATTGAATCTTTCTTTTCTGTAATTGAGTACTCGCCTAAGGGTATTCACAGTGAAGTAACCACTGTTTATGTTCATTATAATGGACGTCCATTTCTCCAGCCTAGTTTTGCCAAGACACTTTGGCAAATGATGAATCCAGACATGGAAATAGAAGTTTCAGACGTTAACATTTTTCCTGGCAAAATAATGTTGCCTTCTCATTGCATCAGATAACTTTCTCCAGTTAAAAAAAGACAGCTGTTTGAAGAGGCCTTGACCTCTGGATTGCAAGCAATAATTTTCAAATTGCAGGCTGAAGAGCAAATAGAGCAATTTGGAAAATTCAAGATGGCTTCCCAGCCATCATTTGGAACACATTTAATGAATGTTCAAGTCAGTAAGCTTTGTAAGAGAAGATAATATTTACTCATTGGTGAAGAGTGAATCACACTGTACTTGGATTTAGTTACTATAATGATGTTATTCAAAGGTGCTTTTAGGGTTTTGTCAAACATGAACGTGCAATAAATTAATATTTATTCAGTGACAGTTCCTGATATTTTGCTGTTGTGCTCATAAGTTGCAGCTCTTTTCATTCACAATAAGATTACTTAATTCACTGTCTCTGGGGAGATGACCTTCTTTATTCTTTTCAATTTATCTTATTTTTGTGCTAATATTGTTTTACCAGTTTATTTTGCCCTCCTAAAGAACTTTCCTTGATCTGGTATTTCAAATTAACAAGTGTGACCTTTTGATATTGTAGCAAGCAATGGGGCTTTTTGGGGTGTTCATAGAATATGAATTGTACGCAAGTGGCTGGAACTACCTGAAGATTCAGTGTGGCCTTATAAACAGGAAGAGGCTGCTACTTGTTAATTTGGTTCTTTTTCTGGTGGATTCTTAAAAAAATATAAATAGGAACAGATTGAATCTGCTTGGTATTTGGTTAGGCTGTTGTTCTAAGCAGGAAAGAATGGGTGAATCAGCTCCCCTCTTATCAAACCTTCCTAATTGGCTTTAAGTTGTCATAAACAACTCTTTCCTCAATTAAGATGTATTTAGCTGTTTTCATTGTGGGCAAAAAGGAGCCAATTACAAGGTTTTCTTCAGTGAATGGAAGAGAAATTTTATTACCTACTATCCCTGAGAAAAATAATAAAGATGTGACATCAATGGCCTTTATGTCACTTATATTCTCGTGCACATGCATATAGATACAGTAGGAAGACAAGAGGATGTACAGTTTAGGATCCATTGGGTATCTATGATGCATTAGGTTTCAACCTGACACACAGCTAGTTATTTGGGTTCTTGGACCATCAGCAGTTCTGAATACTGCCATTGTCTCTTAAGTTCTTGGTTTCCTGATGCTTCTTTCCAGTCAGGTGTACCTGAGCTTTTCTTCCTGGCTGGAGAAGAGATCAAGGGTGTTCTTTTTCAGTTCTTCAGTTTAAAATTTATCCCACCTCCACCATCAGAGAGAAAGCTTCTTGAAATCTCACCTTGTTTGTACTTTCCTTCTGCTGAATTAATTGTGTCCAGAGTTGATAATTGCAGATGATGTTTTATCTGCAGCATGAGAAGTTTGTCATAATGGTGCAAATTGGATAGAAGATGAGGACCTTTCATATCTCCTGTGTGTTTGTGTATGGAGGAGGATGTTGTTGATAACTAGTTTCGTTAACCTTGGATAAAATATTAATTTCACTTCAGGCTATCTTTTGTTTAATCCACATTAATTTCTTGAAGTTTGGTCAATTTTTTTTGTCAGGTCATTACTGAAGCACTTTAATTCTATGCTTCTGGTTTCTTTTTGTTTAAAACCATTTCAGTCATGAAAATCCCAAATAAGAAATGAGATGTTGGAATTCAGCGATTAGTAATCCATATTTTACATCATTGTGACCATGTGCAATGTACTGTGTATCTCTGGAAATAAATTCTCGCAAAAGTGTGTAAAGATTAAGCTCCAGTTTGTCCTGCGTCCCAAGGCTTTCTGAAGTATAACATGGTAGCAAAGAGTGTTGACTAAAAATAGAAGTTAGAAGCCAAGAAAAATTCTTAAAGAGAAATGAATATCCTGATAGTTTGTTTTCTGAAAGCTGTCAGAAAGCATGCGTAAATTAATTTATATAATTACCATAATTCATGTCCTCAGAATCTGAACCATATCACCAAATGAATAATTTAGGTTGATGTGGACACAGGTCCCTACCAAAGATGAATTTAATTATGATCTTGGTATTGTCACTCCTTGTAACAAGTAAAATTTGCAGTAATGTGTTTAGTAAGATGGATATCCATCAGTTGAATGGTGATGAAGATTTGGACAGCTGTTGGAGATTTTGGGTTAAATCTGCTAGCATAAACAACTGTGAAATGCTTTTGAAGCATGGTCAGGATTTTATCAATATTGGAAATATTGATATCGATATATCATATTAGGATGTCTTATATTGACAGGAATTCCGATCTAACTGCTGTTTGCTTTTCAGAGAAGCAGACCCTATTAGTTCAGACTTCTGCTTTCAAAAATATTCTTACATGAGCAATTATTTCCTTCAGCCTACATGGATGAAATGAGGAGAAAGTGAGGTCTGCAGATGCTGGAGATCAGAGCTGAAAATGTGTTGCTGGAAAAGCGCAGCAGGTCAGGCAGCATCCAGGGAACAGGAGAATCGACGTTTCGGGCATAAGCCCGATTCCTGAAGAAGGGCTTATGGATGAAATGAGACAGTCCGTGGTGACAAAAAAACTTGATGGTTTCAAAATAGTCCAAATATTAACACAGGCATCAATAGAATGGAAGATCTGGCTATCACTACACAGAGCATAATTGGAAAAATAATAAGACATGAAGGAATCACATAGAGTTAATAAATGTTTCAAGTGTGAGACAAGGTATTAATTTGTGGTGAACTGCCCAAAAGCAGAAATGATGTATCATGAAGACAATTCTGAGGTTGGGGGTAAAAATGAGGATTAAGGTGAAGGTGAGTCCGAACAAGTTATGATGATCACAAGGAGCTTTAGTCTTGTAATAAAATTGCTGGTCATGGGTTCCCTTTAAATGTGTAATAGTAGATAGTACTTATACTTTGCCATTCTGTGGGACGGGTTGATTAACATATCACAGAACCAGACTACTTTGGATGCTAGAAATCGGATATCCAAAATAAACTTGTTTTCATAGCTACGTCTCCCTCACCAGCAAAATTCTCTGACTTCAATGTACCCTCATGGATTCCAATTTAAATTCCATTCATCTTATTATGGAATGTTCATTACTCCAGTAATTCTGCAGCTATTATCTCTCATTTTCCAGTGCTTTAATGACTACAATAGTGATACCTCTTGCTCCCATTCTGTGAATTAATTAACTTTGTTTCCAATTTCCATCCTTCTCCCATCTCCAATTTTGATGCTTCCCTTCCCTTCCCTTCCTGGACTCCTCTGTCTCCATTTCTGTACATTGACTATTTGTTAATGTTCACTACAAACTCATCCCCCCACCACCACCACGGCTACCTTTTGTACACTTCCTCACCTCCTGCGTTCTGCAAAAACTCCATTCCATCCTCTCAATTTCTCCGCCTCTGAAGCAGCTGTATTGATGGTACCTTGCCCACCGGTGCTTATGACATTCAGACTGAGGAGACTCACCCAATACAATGGATAAGGCCCTTCAATATTTCCAACCCACTGCATGTGTCGCTGCTGTCACCCCTACCAATTCTTCCCAGCAGCATGATGCTTAGCCCTTTGTGTTGTATTCAGATGGGCTTTACGAGGCAATGCATACCTCAGTTGAACACAACCTTCTGTTTTGAAAGCTCCCAATGTTGGACATCATGAAATTGTTGTTTAATCTCCCCCATCCTTCACCCTATCATTGACCTTCTTTGTTCTTCCTATTCTAACCCCACTTATACTGACTTACTTTTAATATCTTACATTTCCATTTCTCTTCAGTTCTAGTGAAAGGTCATTGACCAGAAATCTTAACTCTAATTTCTCTCCACAGGTGCTGCTTGATCTGCTGAGATTTTCAAGCTTTGTTTGGTCCTATTGTTGTTGAGGAGATTTTCTGACAGGCATTATTCCAGTGTGGATGGGAGATGCACATGGGGGCCTTGTGGAATCTTGCATCATACCAAACTCCAAAGAAATTTCCTAGGAAATAGAATTTTCGGCTGGGCAATTGCTCTATGACTGAAAACCTCTGAAAGTCTTTGAGATTAAATATAACAGTTAGTTAGGATCAGCCTGATCACCCTTGTCATGGTGCTGGAGTCGAGCTCTCACCCCCTCACCTATTCCCATCCCCCCGTCGCTGAACCTGACCCTCTCCTCTGGTATTGACACACACCCCCTCCCCAATTCATCTGCAGGACATGCGCTCTCCCACTTAACCCAACCTACCCTAAATCATGACAACCCTTAGCTGCCTACTGCCCCCCTCACTTACCACCTCTCCCACCCCAGCTAATACCCTTCCCAACAGGCACCCTACTTCCCTGACACCCTGGCACCCTCCCCATCTGGTACCCTACTGTCCAGGCACTCTAACATTGCACTTCTCTGAGATGCTTACAGTTTGACAGCAGCTGTCAAAGTGCCTGCCTGTCTCTTTAAGTTTCAGTAAAAGACAACTGCCTGCTGTGAAAAGACAGTATGGTTTGTCTTTCTCTGACACACGACAACTGCCAGAATGGACGTTTCTGTGGGACCCCTGATCAGAATCCCCTCTCAAAAACGCAGAGGTTCCTCCTCTTGTAAGAACAAAACAGGCATTTGAAATTGGCGTTTCTGGGAAGATACAGTCAATTGATTCATTACATTATAAGGAACAGTGCAAATTTAAGATCTATGAAAGTATTACAGAATATTGAACGTTCCAGCGCAGTACAGGCCCTTCAGCCCTCAATATTGCGCCAACTTGTGGAACCAATCTGAAGCCCAACACTATTCCATTTTCATCCATATGTTTATGCAATGACCATTTAAATACCCTTAAAGTTGGTGAGTCTACTACTGTTGCGGGTGGTACATTCCACGCCCCTACTATTCTGAGTAAAGAAACTCTCTCTGACGTCTGTCCTATATCTATCACCCCTCAATTTAAAGCTGTGACCCCTCATCCCCCATCACCATCTGAGGAAAAAGGCTCTCACTGTCCACCCTGTCTAACCCACTGAGTATCTTGTAGTTCTCAATTTAGTCACCTTTCAACCTTCTTCTCTCTAACAAAAACAACCTCAAATCCCTCAGCCTTTCCTCATAAAACCTTCCCTCCATACCAGGCAAAATCCTAATAAATCTCCTCTGAACCTTCTCCAAAGTTTCCACATTCTTCCTATAATGCGGTGACCAGAACTGTACGCAATACTCCAAGTGTGGCCGTACCAGAGTTTTGTACAGTTGCAGTATGACATCATGGTTCTGAAACTCAATCCCTCTACCAGTAAAAGCTAACACACCCTATGTCTTCTTAACAACCCTATGAACCTTGGTGGCAACTTTCAGGGGTCTATGCACATGGGCACCAAGATCTCTCTGCTAATCTACACTACCAAGAATCTTACCAGTAGCCCAGTACTCTGCATTCCTTTTGATGGTTCCAAAGTGAATCACCTCACATTTTTCCACTTTAAACTCCATTTGCCACCTCTCAACCCAGCTCTGCAGATTATCTGTGTCCCTCTTTAACCTACAACATCCTTCGGCACTGTCCACAACTCCACCGACCTTTCGTGTCATCTGTAAGTTTACTAACCCATCCTTCTATGCCCTCATCTAGGTCATTTTTAAAATGACAAACAGCAGCGGCCCCAAAGCAGATCCTTGCGGTATACCACTAGTAACTGAATGTCAGGATGAACATTTCCTATCAACCATCATCCTCTGTCTTCTTTCAGCGAGCCAATTTCTGATCCAAACCACTACATCACCCTCAAACCCATGCCTCTGTATTTTTTAGATTAGATTTGATTCCCTACAGTGTGGAAACAGGCCCTTCAGCCCAACAAGTCCACACCGACACTCTGAAGAGTAACCCACACCCCTCTGACTAATGCATCTAACACTTTGGACAATTTAGCATAGCCAATTCACCTGACCTGCACATTTTTGGATTGTGGGAGGAAACCGGAGCACCCGGAGGAAACCCACGCAGATACAGGGAGAATGTGCAAATTACACACAGACAGTTGCCTGAGGCTGCAATCGAACCTGGGTCCCTGGCGCTGTGAGGTAGCAGTGCTAACCGCTGAGCCACTGTGCCACCCATTTTGTACAATAGCCTACCATGGGGAACCTTATCAAATGCTTTACTGAAATCCATATACACCACATCAACCACTTTACCCTCATCCACTTGTTTGGCCACCATCTCAAAGAACTCAATAAGGTTTGTGAGGCAGGACCTACCCTTCACAAAACTGTGTTGACGATCCCTAATCAACTGATTCCTCTCTGGATGTTTATAAATCATATCTCTTATCATCATTTTCCAATGCTTTACTCACAACTAAAGTAAGGCTCACTGGTCTATAATTACCAGGGTTGTCTCTCTACTCCCGTTCTTGAACAAGGGGACAACATTTGCCATCCTGCAGTTTTCTGGCACTATTCCTGTAGAAAATGACAACATAAAGACCAAAGCCAAAGGCCCTGCAATCTCCTCCCTGACTTCCCAGAGAATCCTAGAATAAATCCCATCTGGCCCAGGGGCCTGACCTATTTTCACACTTTCAGGAATTGCTAATACCTCCTCCTCGCGAATGTCAATCCCATCTAGTCTAGTAGCCTGTATCTCAGTATTCTCCTCGACAACGTTGTCTTTTTCCAGTGTGAATACTGACGAACAAT
Organism: Chiloscyllium plagiosum; assembly: GCF_004010195.1. Taxonomy (NCBI): domain Eukaryota; kingdom Metazoa; phylum Chordata; class Chondrichthyes; order Orectolobiformes; family Hemiscylliidae; genus Chiloscyllium; species Chiloscyllium plagiosum. The sequence continues at coordinate 38,114,750 of NC_057735.1, read as the reverse complement.
ATTCATTTAGTGCTTTCCCTATCTCCTCGATCTCCATGCACAACTTCCCATTAGTATTCTTGATTGCCTCTAATCTTTCTGTAGGAGAAAGTGAGGACTGCAGATGCTGGAGATCAGAGTCAAGAGTGAGGTGCTGGAAAAGCACAGCAGGTCAGACAGCATCCGAGGAGCAGGCGAATTGACATTTCAGGCAAAAGTCCTTCACACTAATCTTTCTCTAGTCATTCTTATATTCTTGATATAACAATAGAAAACTTTAGGGTTTTCCTTGATCCTAACTGCCAAAGACTTCTCATGTCCCCTCCTGGCTCTTAGTTCTCTCTTTAGGTATTTCCTGGCTAACTTGTAACTCTCAAGCCACCTAACTGAGCCTTCACGTCTCATCCTAACATAAGTCTTCTTCTTCCTCTTGACAAGAGATTCAACTTGCTTAGTAAACCACAGCTCTCTCGCTTGACCAATTCCTCCCTGCCTGACAGGCACACACTTATCAAGGATACACAGTAGCTGTTCCTTGAATACACTCCACATTTTAATTGTGCTCATCCCCTGCAGTTTCCTTCCCTAACCTGTGCATCCTAAATCTTGCCTAATCATATCATACTTCAAGTTTGACAATGACAACACGTTGAGATCTCGAAACAAAACTGTAATTCAAATTAAATCATTGGAATGAGATGTTTTTAGGTGCTGATGGAGTGTAGTAAAGGCAATTATTTTTGGAAATTGAATTGATCTGCAGTTACCAATAATTTATTGTATTTAGTTAGTAAGCCTTGCTGGTTATTTCTTGAGTGTTGAATAGGTTTTAATGGCATTAGGTGGCAAGAATCAGGGAGAGAAAAAATCAAATTTACCTAAAGTTAATGAGACAACTTGCTCATTCGATTTTAGAATCGTAGAATTTTTACAGCATGCAAACAGCCCTTTCAGCCCAATGTGTTCATGCCAGTCATTTTCCAGTACTTGGCCCACTGTGGCTGTGGCTAATCCAACCTTTTCTCTGTTCTTCACCCACCTAAGGCTGGACTCTGACCAGACCCTCTGCCCTCCTCCCTCCCTGCTGAACTTGACATAACCGTATTGTACTTTGGTACTTTGTCAACGGTCAAAAATCCTCCTAAGATACTGCAGGTCTGGAGGGCACCACTATATCCAATTTTAGACTTTGAACTGGTTACTTTGTATGTCAAGTTACAGGACAAGGGATGAAATAGCTTGATCCTAGACTTTTATAAAACTGCTAAACATATTTAGTCTTTCTACAGTAATATATAGTATGGACAAAAGCTTTATTGTGGACAAAATCATGTGAAAATAAATAGGGGCCAGACTTAGGTCATCTACAAAGTTTACTGATTAATAATCAAAGAGAATTTGCCAATGACAAATTAAGGGACAACGTATGACTGAAAATTTGACTGTTTTATGTTAAGAGTCCCATAACTGAAACGGACTTTGTGAAAGGAATCATGTGGTGATCTCTGAAATAAATGCTGCATAAAATGTCAGTTTATCAAACAGAGTTGTTGTGTTTGGAGAATATAGACACTATCATTATTCTGTGGGTCAAATCCTAAATGACCTCACATTTTCTGTCATACTGCTCCTTCTGTGGAAAGGACCTCAGACCTCCGCTGTCTGTGGGGTAGAGTATAGAAGCTCAAGATTTGTGTTGTGGTCTGTAATTAAATGATTGTGACATATGTGACAAGCCAATCAAAATAACTCCCCAGCTGCCGAGAGTGGATACTCAGGTAATGCATGTTCCAGGAGGATCTTGTGAATTGAGGGTTGCAGCAATTGTAGGACATGCATAAAAGCAGCTGCTTAAGTGCAGATGTCAATTGCATGTTCAAGATGGTGGACTGCATGAACCGTCTAAATTGGACTAATGGTGTGGGGGAAAGAATATACGGTGCAGATCCCAAAGTTACTTTTATTTAGTAAACGGTCATGAGCTGGACAAAGAGCTTCATTTGGTGCATGGCAGAGGTTTTGCTGAAATCCTGACACGTATTTGAGTGGAAGCAGGCATTAAAATTAATCTGGAATAACTTTAATTTAACAATCTTGTATAGAGAATGGAACGTCCATCCTGGTGCATTGCATTATGTCATATCCGAAAGATGATATATATCTAAAGAGGCAGAATAATTGTAGAGTTGTCAAATGTTTAAAGTATGTTTCTGTACTATGGATGCTATGTTACTTTGCCAGTGGATTTGATGGTAATGAGGTTTGTAAAATTCAGTGGGAGACCTTGTGCCCACCTCTGACCTCCCTGAGATTTTCCTTAGACAGGTGAGGCATTTGTGGCCCTATAAGAGCTTTGCCCTGCCACTGGAGGCTGCTGGTTCCCCACAGTATGGGGAGACCCTTGTGAGACAGGAAGCCTGGCAGCTGAACTTTAGCTAGGCAGGCCGGTATTGGGCAGGACAGAGGTAAATTACTTTCCTGATGTCCTGGACCTATTCGAGACAAGCTCTGTCAGGGTCACCCTCCTGTCACGCTTCACGCACTTCTAAAATCCAGTTCCCACTCCCCACACTGACACCTATCACCTCAGATTTAGTTGGGCTTCTGGCCATGGTTGGTCTGCTTGTACTCTACCTGGGCTCATTAGCATGGTTGGTCTGCCTGTGGCAACTATTCTTGGCTGATGCTGCTAGGATTACACAGCCCCTAGGATTGTTTACAAAGACACCAATGGAAGGCTTACCTAATGGCATTTCATTCTGAAGGAGATTAATCAGCCCATCCTTCTGGAACTGGCTTGCCAGTGAATTGGCCATGCTAAATTGCCCATAGTGTTAGGTGCATTAGTCAGAGGAAAATGGACGTGGGTGGGTTACTCTTTGGAGGGTCGGTGTGGACTTGTTGGGCTGAAGGGCCTGTTTCCACACTGTAGGGAATCTAATCTTAAAAAAAAGTGAGCGTTATGACTTAGTGCTTTCTCCCTATGCCCTTGCTTGCACATTATTTCTATTCAGACAATCAGGGAATGCCTTCTTGAATGCCTCAATTAAACCCACTTCCACCATGCTTCCAGAGAGTCCATTTCAGACCCAAACACCAATTGGATGACAAAGGTTTTTCTCACCTCCCATTTGCTACGTTTGCAAATCACTTTAAATTTGTGCTGTCACGTTCTCCATCCTTCAATGGCAGGAGCAGTTTCTTTCAGTCTGCTCGAGCTAGATTTCTCCTGATTTTGAAAACTTCTGTCAGATCTCCTGTTAGCTTGCTTTCCAAGAAAAACAATCCAATACGATCCTCTCTGATCTTTCCTCATCACTGAAGGTTCTCATCCCTGAAACCATTCTTGTAAACTCTTCTGCGCTCTGTCCGATGCATTCACATCTTTCCTGTGGCCAGACAGTAATCCATCTGAGGTCGAATTCATGACGTATGTCTGTTATCCGCTGTTTTATGTTGCCCAAACTACAAAGCACCTCATTTCTCTGAAATGAACTTCGTCCAACACCTATTTGTCCACTCCACCAACTTGTCTACATGCTTTTGGAGTTCTACACTGTCCTCCTCACAGTTGCCTAGTTTTCCAAGCTCCATGTCATCTGCATCCTTTAAAATTGTCCCCTATATATCAGGAAAAGCAAAGATCCCAGTACCGACACCTTGTGCACTGACTCCACCAACTTCCTCCATTGATTATCATTCAGTTTCCACATTGCTGTTGTCCTTTTTCATTCCATGAGCTATTACGTTACCCACATGTCATATTGAATGCCTTTTGAAATGCTATATATATCAAATCAATGGCATTACCCTCATCAACCCTTTCTGTTTCTTTTTTTAAAAAGCTCCAGAAAAAGTTAGTTAAACATGAGCACACCTTTAGAAATCCATGCTGACTCTTCCTAAACAGCCCACCATATTCTAAATGACTACTAATTCTATCCCAAGTTGTTTCTAGAAGCTTCCCTCTGCTGAAGTTAAATTGCAAGGTCTATAATTAGTTTATTTGATTTGATTTATTGTAGTCACGTGTACCTAAGTGCAGTGAAAATTGTATTATATTATAATTTTTTTGAACAAGAGTGTGATGTTTGCAATTCTCTAGTCCCCTGGTTAAATTGCTGTGGCATAATCATCGTGATCATTGATGTACTGTCCCCTGACTTCCTCACTGGGTTGGGAATTATAGAGCTCTGAAAAATCCAGCTGATAATATACCCATTGAATGTCAGACCAGTAACTGTTTCTTGTTGCATGATGTAAACTTTAAGAAAAGCATGATTGAGGAAAGCACACGCATTGACCTTGCTAATTTAAAGTAATTGTTGGATTATGAGGTACATGCTTGTATTGTGTATCTCTTTAAATACATTCTCATAAAGGTGTGTAAAGGTTAGCTCAAGTTCCATCCTTTACCATTTGACTCTTTGGATTATGACATGAGGGGAAGGATAGTATTGGGCAACACATCAAACTTAGTCGCCTCTTCACAGTGTTCCTGCAAGTGTCTTTACCTATATGGAGGTCATTGGATAGCGATTAGGATCAGGAATACAGGATGATTTTTCCCTCTATAATTCTCTTTGCATTTCGCTGGTAGATTTCTATTAACCCAGGATGATTGCAAATGAAATTGTTCTGGCCGTTATGACTGTATTGGTCTTTACTATTATTTGGTCTTTATTGTTGTGAGGCCTGAATAATTTTCTTTTGAATGATCCTTGCATTGTTTTCATTAATTGTCAAGAAATGGTTTGAATTGATTTGTTCAATGAAGAAGCAATTTTAAATAATTTCTTTCAGTCTTAAACCTCTTTTGGATGTAACCAAACCTTCAGAGAACCACCTTTCCTCCAGTTCCATTTCTCTCACCAGACCTCCAGTTTATGAGGTTGCCTAATTACAAACCAATTTGCACTGGGTTGCAATGGTAGTGACTTGTATTAAGAGCAGATTTTGTGCAAGTTGGAAAGTTGGGTACCCATTTTTAGCTCTATCTGGAAGTTTGGCATAGGCTGAACATTAAGCCATTTTAATTCCTGAATTTTGTTTGCTATCGAAAGAGAATCTACTCACTCAATTCTGACAGGAATCGATATACCAGATTTGGGACCTAGGTAATCAGGACAGGTGGGGAACTCCTGAGGATCTGACAATAATCTTCACTGTCCGCTGATCCTAGCCCCAAAGGAAATCATGAAAACAAAATGAAGTTAATTTCTCACCTAGTTCTGGGCTTTCTCCTTCCTCTCATCAGATTTTCCTGTTAACTTTGGCACTGGCCATTGGTTGCAAACTTACATTTTAAACTCATATCAAAATGCAACTTACGTCAAAAGACCCTCACCTGTTGATAACAACAATAGTGTGAATACCAGGATCTCATACAGACTGTTGCTTTTGGGAATGGCGTTGGGTGTTAGATTTGGACCAAGGGCCTTTCTCCTCGCAGTGATATTGAAGAGAGAAGAATTTGTTTACTCAGAGTTGAATCTCAAACCTAACCGACTAATGTGAAGATCATTCATTTTACACAGTGAACTTAGCAAAAAAATGCCCTGAATAAACTACTTACTGTCAGTTAACATTAAGTCTTTTCATGCGTTAGACTGTTCTGTATCAGATGGCAGGCAGATAGGAAAACTGTCTGTGTGCTGACAAAGCAGTACTAGATCCAAGACTAATGGATTTTTCACATTCCACAGTAGATTATTATGGTTAACACACTATAATAATAATCCTTTTCTAACATCTCATTTTTGCTGTTTCAGATGTTGATGAATGTGTTGAAGGAACAGATAATTGTCATATTGATGCTATCTGTCAGAACACCCCCAAGTCATACAAATGCATCTGCAAGTCTGGATACACAGGAGATGGCAAACAATGTGAAGGTAATATCATGATCTCTGTTAGAAAGCTCATAACAGCATCACCTAAAGAACAAAGTTTTGACTTTATTTGTGCTACAATGACACCAATTAATATTATAAGGAAAATTCATGTCAGTCTCGCCCTGCTAGATGTTTATACATTCCTGTTGTGCGCACTTCCTATACTGGAACTAGCCAAAACCAAGACTGTGGAGAAAGTGTTTGTCACACTATGACATGTCAACTGGAAATAGTTGAAACAGAAAGTTTCAGTCTAAATTATGCGACCACAGTACCATAACCTTCTGAAAAATGAATGAATAATACCAATATTTCCTGTATCTGCGTCATTGTATGCAATTTCTTTTCAAAATTGTGGTCAGTGGGATTATTGCTCTTTTTTGCTTTATAACTGTCTCCATATTTTTAATTGAAATAGATGTTGTTCCCAGATTTGTAAATTTTCCAATATCAACACAAGGCAAGCCAAATATTTTGACATTTAGAAGCTTTATTAAGGTGCTGTCATGGGAGAATTCCTTATGTTGTTGATAAATCTAAAACATTAAGAACCATTATATTTCAAAGACAAAGTCACCACATTACATTTGAAGTGCTACTAAATTGTTAACCATGGCTTCACAAATACTATACATGAATATTTCTGTTTATGACAAATTAATTTGTAAACAGCATTCAAGTTAGTTATATCAATTGTGAGGGGAGTAGAATAACTTCTTCCCAAACAAGTAGCCAAAGTTTGGAATCATTTGAAGTATAATATTATCAATTAGCAATAATAGATCTTTAAATTTTAGTATTTTCAAGATGAAGCCAACTTATTGATTTTTCTTGTGATGAGATACTACCCACACTGTTTTACAACAGTTAAAAATCCCACAACACCAGGTTATAGTCCAACAGGTTTATTTGGAAGCACTAGCTTTCAGAGCGCTGTTCCTTCATCAAGTAACTAGTGGGGCAGGATCCTAAGACACAGAATTTTATGGCAAAGCATCACAATTAAAAATGACATATTGAACAAACCTAGATTGCTGTTAAGTCTTTCATCTTTTAGAATGGGTTGCAGGTTTCAGTTCAGAAATATGTAAATTCCAGAACTACTTTTAAGTCCCATTCTCAAGGTAACTTAAGACTTTATAAAAAAAAGGTGACATCTCAGGTCAGACAATGTATTAAAGGTGTGAGGTTAGAATCTGTCTGTATCCCAATCTTGATGCAGACTGGTTCTGCTTCCAAAGTAGGAAGATTTTAAATGTTACATGGATTGACTGCCTGCATTGACTGCTTGCAGGTTGTATCGCTTTTTCAGCAAACATAGAATGTATCTGCAAATTGTATTATACTTGAGCAAACGTAGAATGTATCAGCAAATACAATTTGTTTTATAAAACTTTAAGCTATCTCAGGAATGTGATGTAAAAGGAGTTCTGGGATTTACATATTAATGAACCAAAATCTCCAACTCATTCTAAAATATGAAAGACTTAACAGCAATCTAGATTTGTTCAATATATATAATTTTAATTGCATGACACTGTGATGGTTTGCTGTAAATTCTGTATCTTATGATCCTGCCCTGCTAGTTACTTCATGAAGGAGCAGGGCTCTGAAAGCTAGTGCTTCCAAACAAACCTATTGGACTATAACCTGGTATTGTGTGATTTTTAACTTTGTCCACCCCAGTCCAACACTAGCACCTCCACATCATGTTTTACAATAGGCAACTTGAAATCTTTAGTAGGCAACATACTGTTAACCCAAAGATACCAATCTATCATTAAAGCAGAATGTCACACTATAGATACAACTTACCGTTGCACCTCAGGATTGTGATGTCTGTGTGTTTTTGCCTTTAGCCTTGGTTGACCCTGCAACGTATCAGCTAAAAGCTTTCCGGCATATTCTAAAGCTAATAACTAGTAAAGCTAGTACAACAGGAAGTGCTGCTAAGTATAAGATTTACATAATCATGCATTTGAAATCCCAACTGAGTTTAAACAATGTCCTGAAATGAACAAATCACTGCAAATGCAATTCTTCCTTCTTGTGCATTCATTTTCATTTGCCAAATTATATGACATTAACTTGCTGATTCTAATCCTTATATTTAATGTAATTCCACCAATTTATTGATTTTAAAAAAGCAAACTTATGTTCTTATTCATGAGATGTCTTCCATCATTATGCAAGTCCCATCAATTGTTAGCTGCTGCTAAGATATACAGCATTTGATGTTCATAGAGTGGAAACGATTTTGCGTTTAAGAATGGAATGAATTTCATAGTTGATGGACATACAGGATGCATTGTTGAATACTTTTGGTCAATTGCATGGCTCCGATAATCACTGACAAGGACTTCCGTTAGCTGTATGCATAACCATAATGATGGGATACAGTTAATTGGCTCTGGTGTAAATGCAACTTTCTTTAGTCCCTTACTAAGCACCATAAGTGATGATTGGGTAATTCTCTTATTGTTAAATGGGAATATGATCAAATAAATCGAATGGGTAAGGTAGAAATTGAAAGAAGTTTATTTACATCAATGGAGCAAATGAGAAATCTTCCTGTGTTGCTTCTAATTGACTTAAATGATCTTTGTTTTTTGTTTTTTCTTGACTTGAACTCTCATTAATTGTCTTCCAGATATTGATGAATGTGACAATGAATACAATGGAGGCTGTGTTCATGAATGCATAAATATTACAGGAAATTATCGCTGCATGTGTTATGATGGTTTCAAATTAGCGCACGATGGCCATAACTGTCTAGGTAAGCACTTCAATTCAATATTGACTGATAACCCACTGTATGAGAGATTTTCATACCTTTAGTCCATTCTCCAAGTATTTCTATACAGGACCCAAATTCTCATGTTTGTGCTGTGACAATGCAATGAATTGTTTTATTAAGAAACCAAGTATTTAGCCTGGGCGATGTGATTATTATAAAGAACACACATCATAGACCGTGTTATGATCACTGAACTATAATACACAATCATATGGTGAAGAAATATTAGTATGCCACATTATCCACTTTCAGATGGCTAATACAATCTTTGAAAAGTTGCTCTGCATATGGCTGGGCTGGCACTACCAAAACTAACATAATTTCCACAAATACTGCTTTTGAGGATGTGTGTATTGTGTTCTTCATAAGATTCTTACCTGAGATCCTGCGGTTTAGTTAGAAGCTTTTAGAAACATAGAATGATTTACAGAACAAAAAGGGTCATTTGGCCCATTACATCCATACTTTTTGAGAGGAATAGTGGTGAATTGAATGAAATGCACAAGTGAGAAGTATCAATTTGGCTCACTAGAGCTTCATAAATTCAAGTGGAGAATGATTTTGAAGCAACATATGAGTGCATCTATACGTAAACTTTATCCACAGAACAACAATCGCTACTACATCAATGCAACTTTTTTGACGTTTACAATAACATTGTGTGGCAATCAGAAGAGTTCTAATTTAATTGGAACTTCTAATGTGAGTTGTCTTGCGAACTTGTTGTGACCTGGGCCAAAGTTGACTCCTCGTCAATTCATTTTGCAATGATACTTAAAACCAGCAAAGAAAGGAGATTTGCAGCTTCTTTATTTAAACAGGATTCGAACCTATCTTCTAGAATCTGAAGTACTTAATTTCAAAATCACACTTTTAAAGCTTTTCAAGATAGGACTATAGAAAATGGCCTGTGACTTCAGGTTAACATCATCTTGAATAGTACTGAGGATAAAATTTTTTGTGCTCAAGAATATCTAGCCTTTAAAGGAGAAATTTCTGACAACAGAAATTTTGAAGATGAAGTATGTTTTACATGATTAGAGAATGAACTCATTTATCCACAAACTATTTTAATCACCATTTGGCTCTCATTCCAAAATATGAAGAACTATTTCAGAAATGACATACTCCCAATCCCATTCCTGATGAAGAGCTTATGCCCGAAATGTCAATTCTCCTGCTCCTCGGATGCTGCCTGACCTACTGTGCTTTTCCAGCACCACACTCTCAATCTGATCTCCAGCATCTGCAGTCCTCACCTTCTCCTATTCCCAATCCCAGCCACTGCTGCTGTCTAGTAGCTGTGAAGAACTATATAAGAATGGCATGGTGAAATCTCTCCATTGTTATTTCCCCAGTCCCCTGTGTCTCAACACTACAAACTATGTATCCACAAACATTTCATTAGAATGTCAGTAGTGGCAAATGACCACTCAGTGTCTACGGCTTTGAAGGTCAATCTGAGACATTTTTTAAAAATTAAAGTGCAATAGGAATACAACACTTTCCTACTGAATGTGGAAATTGACCATTTATTCTCCTTTCAATGGACAGCATAAATAGGTATTATGTTCCAGTTGGAGAAATAGGTCAACTGAGCTTTCTGAAAGAACTTACTGCTGTGCCAGTCCAGGAATAGCCTGTTTGGTCAATGCATCATCTTAGAAAATTAGGTTCTTTGTCTGGTTTCGCTGACCCAATTTACCAGTGCTGGTTGGAAAGTGAACTGCAGCAGACAGAAGATTAATTTGAATGTGATTCATTGAAGTTTGTCATTAAGCATTGATACAATAAGCTGTCTGTTGGAGTTCATGTTGAAGCATCTGTGATTATTAAAGTATCAGTGGATGCAGTCAGCCAAAAAGAAGGGAGCTATGTCTCATTCCTGGATCACTTTCAAAGCAAGAGAAGCACTTCCTTTGCTGCATAAAGAGGGCAAACATTTATTGTGACATGGTGATTCCTTGTATTGCTGCTCTGCAGTTGCCAGCCAAAATCATGATCATAAACTGGTATGCAGTTCAGAGGAAGGGTCACTGGACCTGAAATGTTAGCTCTGATTTCTCTTCACAGGTGCTGCCTGACTTGCTGAGATTTTCCAGCAATTTCTGTTTTTGTTTTTGAGTTTAGTATGAGGTCAGGTTATTCAGGGGATTGTTGGAAGAAGGTTTTGTGAAAGGAGGTACTCAACTGTGAATGTGCATAGATGGAGTCTGTAGTCTTTCTGAGTGCAAATGCAAGAGTCTTATCAGTGTGCCCAAACCATTGAGAATATTAAGGAGGAAAAGGTGATAAGCAGGAATTAATCTCAATATAATGTTAATGTTCTTTGAAATTTGTGATCAAGTAACCTACTTAACCACCTGTATTTCATCTTTAAAGACTGTGTTCAGTTGAACCCAAAGCTGAAAGAATGGACATCATTGTGAATGCTCAATTTCGAATGAGCTATGGATGTAGCTAGCCATATTTTAGTGGGCTTGGGCACTCCTTGGTGCTATATCAACTGTCTGAGAAAGTTGAAGGGAATTTAAAAGGAATTGCAAACATGATACTTTGGCTGTGGGTCTGTTGTGTGAGTCAGGTGCTGAATGTTGCCAGCAGTCAAATCTAAGTATAAACTTCCTTCATTTTGTAGCATCTTTTTCTGTTGCTATGGCGCAAAGGAATTCTAAATGTTAATTCTAAATAGCCAATAACGCCCACAACACATGGAAGAATGTATAAAATCAACAACCTGTTTTGTGTTTCCAATTCTTTTTCAATAAAATAAACTTGTTACATGGACATGAAATTGTAATCTTTTTTCCTACTTCATTATCACAAATCTGTTCTTCAGTCTGAACAAAATACTTCCTGGACAATAGAAACTCAATAGTGTGTGCAGTTTATAATGCTTTTATGAAAGTCAAACTTTCAATTATGGTAAGCTAGCCAAACAATATTTAAAACAAATGCAATTCATGTGACCTTTTTCAGTATTCTAATTGTTCATGAGTTAAAATGCTAGAGGCTAGTGATAGTAAGTAGCCCAAGGATGCTCAAGTTGGCTATTCTCAGAGAACACATTTTATGGTTTTAGATAAAATTCCAGATGAAGAACATTAAGAACTGGTGCAAATTCAAGAAAAGGAATCACCCCTGCTTCTTTCACAGAATAATATTTTGAAAACATATTTCTTTGCATATTTTTGAGTGTTAATTTTGTTTTTATTTCAAAAAACTTGAACTTATGTTCAAAGCAGTGAATGCTATAATGTGAAAGATAATTACATCCTCACAACCAATCTCAAAGACTCTCTTCAGTGTTAAAATACCATGTGACAAGTGGAGGATCATGAATTGTGGTAATATCAGTTTCCTGTCATGAGAAGGAGCTGTATTTTATATAACTTGCTGAGGACACCTAGTGTTGTACGTTTACAGCACCAACCAGAATGCCCGAACCTTAGCACATTTATGTTACGTTGATTGCTATTGGTGGAAAATGTTTCATTATTGATAATTCTCCATTTGTTCAGTTTTGTCACAGCGTGTGCTAACACAAGCATCAAAGTGTATTGACTATCAATAATGGCCAATCTCTTGACATAGAGTATTTGAAAATGTGATCTGTTTGCATTGTGATGTCTTATCAGATTGTTTTGTAACTTTAATATGCTTAAACGTCTATTGAATAAACTTTCAGTTTATATAAGTCAAATTTGAGAGTTCATTAAACTGTTAAAAGATCTGAGTAAATGACAGAAGGTAAATTCTCATTTGCTGAATAGTACATAGAACACTCTGCATTTGAAGAAAGCTAGTTTTTCCCATGTTTCACCAATGTGATCTAAACACCCAATTAACAGAAGTATTTCTCCATTAACGTTTCATCTTTATTTTTTGTTTTCAAATGCATTGCCAGTTCTCCATGGTTTTTTAAGGTGCAAGACTCTCAACTGTTCACTTATGATAATAGGATAAAAAGCATTCTCCTTGAATTTTTTTGAGGTGGGACTGAAGTTTTAAGATTACACTTTTGAACAAGGACAAATTTCCTACATTTTGTTTGTAGTGCACAAGGACTGATATACAACCACGATTGAGCTCCCATTTACTATAAGCATAAGTCGCTGTTTCTCTGTAGAATCATTGAATGGCTACAGCCCAGAACGCTACCTGTCAGGCTGTCATACATAAGAACTAGTAACAGGAGTGTGCAATTCAGTCCGTTGATCCAGCTCCACCATTTAATATGTTCATAACTGATTTCATCTCGGCTTCGGTCCCACTTTCCTGCCAGCTCTCTATAACCCTTCAAACAATTCCGAATTAAAAATCTATCTTTCTCAGCCTTAATTTTATTTAGTTTCCCAACGTCCACTGCACTCTGGGCTAATGAATTTCATAGATTCACAACTTTTCTTCATTTCCATTTAAATGTATTACCCTTTAGCCTAAAACTATGACGTCTCATTCTAGATTGCCCAACAAGAGGAAACATTCACTCTATGTCTATTTTGTCCAACCCTTTTAGCATCTTGCCTCAATTAGCTCACCTGTCAGCCTTCTAAACTCTGATTAGTACAGGCCTAGACTGTTCAATCTCTCTTTCAGAAAACAAGCCTTTGATCATTGGAATTAATGTAGTGAATCTTCTGTGAGCTGTCACCCAAAGCAATTACATGATCACATGTCTGCGTTGACTCTCCAAAGGAACAGTACAGCCCTGGAGCCATTTTCCTGCCCTTTTCCTGTAGCTATGCAGGTTTTTCTTTTTTCAGGTAATGAGCCAATTCCCTTTGGAAAGCTTGCATTGACCCTGCTTCCACCACACACTCAGGTGAGTTCTCCAGGTCCTAAAAGCTCAGTGCCAATTACTTTCAATCAGTGCCCTTTTGTTCTTGACCTTGAGAAGAATATGTTTGTATTGGTGAAAGTACAACATGGATTTATAAGAATGATACCTGGACTTTAGGAGTTAAGTTATGAGGAGAGCTTATACAAATTAGGCCTGTTTTCTGTAGCATTTAGTAGGTTAAGGGGTGATCTGATCGAAGTCTACAAGATATTAACAGGAAACCATAGGGTAGATAAAGATAAGCTATTTTCACTGGTTGGGGATTCTTGAAGTAGGGGGCATTCCCTTTAGTTTATATTGTTTCTCTACTTTCTTTCTACCAAAATGAATCGCTTCACTCTTTACAGCATTAAATTTCATCTGCCACTGCTCCCTGCATTCCACTCATCTGACTATGTACTTTTGATGTTCTACACTATGCTCTGCATAGTTCACAATACACCCAGTTTTTTAATCATCCTAAAAATGTTGAAGTTATGCCCTAAAGACAAACATATGTGTGCCAATGTCTCAGTCATTTTAATATACATTAGGAAGAGTATGGGCCTAACACTAATCTCTGGGGAACTCTTCTATCAATCTTCCTCCAGCCCCACAACACAACTATTCACCATTAATCTCCAATTTGCTGTCATGTGGCCAACTTTGTTTCCATGTTACTACTGTTCCATTTATTTTATGAATTCTAACTTTGTTCACAAGTCTATACCCTACATCGAAAGTTTAATCTCTTGAATTCTCTTCTGTTGACCAGCAAAAGCTAGTTGAACATGATTTTCTCTTAACTCATCCCTGATGGATGTTCTTTAAGTAATCTACCTTTACCCAAGTTAGTTCTGATCTGAATTACATTTTAAAACTTCCCTACAACCAAGGTTAATCTGACTTAACTGCAGTTGCTAATCTTTTCCTGTACACTTTATTAGTATAAGCTGGTAACATATTATAATTCTCCAATCCCCTGGCATCATTGCTGAGTCTAAGGAAGATTGGAAAATAATGTTCAATGTCTGTACAATTTCTGATCTCAGAGCCTTGCATATCCCTGGATACATCTCATCCAATGCTGATGCCCTACCAATTTAAGTACAGCTAGCCTATCTGGTTCTTTCTCTATAATTTTGTAAATCACTCAATAAGCAGGAGGCACTTGATCAGCTCAAGAGGTTCAAGTCTATTGTCACTGACCATTGGGAGGAAGTGAGCAGTGCAGATGCTGGAGAGTCAGAGTCGAAAATTGTGGCGCTGGAAAAGCACAGCAGGTCAGGCAGCATCCAAGGAGCAGGGGAATTGACATTTTGGGCATTAGCCCTTCATCAGGAATTTCACTGACCATTGATGAGTAGGGGCCATTCTCCCTGAGTACCTGTACTACGGTTAGCTCCATAAACTAACACTGAAACAGGCATCAAATTAGAACAATTAGGTTTAGAACGCATTATATTTACATTTAGCACCTATACAAGAATTCTCAATTATCTAAACTAATTACAGTGTAATTCTACTTGTCTCAGAATTCTAAATTTGCTAACACCCAATTAAAGCCCTCCTAAATAGGCAAGAAGATGTGTGCGATGCAATGATGTCCTGATATGCGATCCAAAGCAATAGCCAAACCTAACTCTTTTTTTGCATTGAATTTGATCTTAAAAGACTGCTAGATTTATTTAGAAAGTCACACAAAGGTGACATTGGAAGACTCCGTGCAGAGAGGATTCAACTTGGAATTTGGTAAGTGAGTGAGTTTTAAGGGTCGATCTCTTTCTAAGATCTAGTCAAGTTTGCATTTAGCACTAAACTGTAACAGTAAATATTATCTTTTTCTCTGTCAATCAAATCAAATTGGCAAAGTATTTTGGAGGAAGAGTGTATTGGGGTCAGTTTCTTAGAATCAACAGGGAACAATCTACTTCAGACCTGGATATGTGTAATGAAGTAAGGTTAATTAAGGACCTCAGAGTAAAAGATACTCTGGGTAAGAGTAATCATTACAGAATTTATGATTAACATGCAGAACTTCACATTCAGTTTGAAGGTGAGACATTTGGGTCCGAAATTTGAAGAAAAGCAATTACTAGGACAGAGTTGGTTAAAGTGGACTGGGAAATTGATTGAACAGTAATATGGCAGAGAAACAGTGGCAGACACTTAAGGAGATCTTTCAGAATTTTCAACAAAGTTGTATTCCATGGTGAAATAGATTATATAACAGGGTGCACCATCAATAGCTAACTAAGGAAATTAAGAATGGTATCATTTTTTTAAAAAAAGTACAATGCTGCAAGGATTAGAGGCACGTTAGAAGACTAGAAAAATTTTAGAAACCAGCAGAGGGTGATGAACAAAATATTGGCAAGAAGTATGAAGACCGTTAGTAGAAGAAAAGAATAGCAACTTCAAAGGTTTGTCTCTTAGGATGAAATTGCAGCAATAACAATGGGAGAGGAGGCATTGGCAGACATGGACCTGCCTGCACTGTAGAAGACACAAAAAGACCTCCAAGAATAGTAGAAAAGCAGAGGGCAGAAGGGAGACAGGAAGTTAATTGGGTAGGTTGACTTCAGGAAGATAACTCACCATCACCATCACTACTTGTCTAATTGTTTGTGCTCAATCAAGAAATACCTCATCTTGTTTCTATATTGACCTAGATATTAAATATTTATTCAATAGTGTATAGTTTTTTTTGTCGCAACTCAGTTTGAGACTGTATAAAGCTCTGATTGGACTGCATTTGGAAATATTGTGTGCAGTTTTCGGCTTTGTTTCAAAGGAAGGATGTTGTGACATTGGAGGAGGTCTAGAGGAGGTTTACAAGAATGATCCTGGGGAATGAAGTTAGGTAGAGGGACAGTTCACATTGAGGAGGCAGAAGGAGGCAGAAGGATTGGACAAGTTGGGAGAGTGGGCAAAGAAGTGGCAGATGAAATACAATGTGGGAAAGTGTGAGGTCATGCACTTTGGTAGGAACAACAGAGGCATGGCCTACTTTCTAAATGGGGAGAAAATTTAGAAGTCTGAAGTGCCAAGAGACTTGGGAGTTCTAGTCCAGGCTTCTCTCAATGTAAACTTGCAGGTTGGATCAGTCGTTAGGAAGATAAATGCAATGATGGCATTTATTTTGAGAGGACTTGAATATAAAAGTAGGGCTGTATTTTTGAAGCTCTATAAGACTCTGGTCAGACCACATTTGGATATTGTGTGCACTTTTGGACCGCATATCTCAGGAAAGATATACTGACCCTGGAGTGTGTTCATAGGAGGTTCACGAGAATGGACACAGGAATGAAGAGTTTAACATATGAGGAATGTTTGAGGACTCTGGATCTATACTCGATGGAATTTGGAAGGATGGATCTAACTGAAACATACAGAATACTAAATGGCCTGGACAGTGAAGATGTTGGGAAAATGTTTCCATTTGTAAGAGAGACTAAGACCCAAGGGCACAGCCATAGAGTAAAGGGAAGATCTTTTAGAACGGAGATAAGGAGATTCAGCCAGAGAGTGGTGAATCTATGGAATTCATTGCCACAGAGGGCTGTGGAGGCCCTGTCATTGAATATATTTAAGACTGAGGTAGATAGGTTTTTGAGTATCAAGGGGATCAAGGGTTATAGAGAGAAAGAAGGAGAACTGAATTGAGAAACTTATCATCCATGATTGAAGGGCAGAACAGACTCGGTGGTCTGAATGGCCTAATTTTCGCTCTTATGGGCTTATGGCTTGTCATATGAGGAACGGTTGAGGATTCTGGGTCTGTACTCGATGGAACTTAACAGGATGAGGGGTGGTCTCGTTGAAATTTAGAGAATACTGAGAGACCTGGATAGAATGGACATGGAGAAGATATTTCCAATAGCAGGAGTGACTAGGACCCAAGAGCATAGCCTCAGTGAAGGGATCACCCTTAAGAAATGAGATGAGGAGGAATTTCTTCAACCAGAGGGCAGTTAATCTGTGGATCTCATTGCCACAGAAGGCTGTGAAGGTCAAGTAATTAAGACAAGAGATAAGAAGATTCTTGCTTGGTAAAGGAATCGAAGGTTATGGGGAAAGGGCAGGAGAATGTGGTTGAGAAACATATCCGTCATGGTTGCTTAGTGGAGTAGACTTGATGGGCCGAATGGCCTAATTCTGTTCCTTTATCTAATGGTCTATTCAAATTCTCAATATAATTTTTATCATTCAGATCAAAGTTACAAAACAGTCACCCTTTCCTTTGCATCACTTTGCTATCCCAAGAACTATTAATAAAATAGTCATTTTTATAGCATTGGCCAAGAGTTAACTAAACAGTGAGATTTGTTAAAACCCAGGGAAATATATGTTCCCAATAATGTGCTGTGCTTAGATTTCAAACTCAATGCTTTGTTTTTCCCCCTGATATTAATATACTAATTCAGATTGAATCCCATCTGCTTGCCTCCAGGTAACAGCTGTGAAGCACCTTGTTCATCTTGTCCTTACTTTCTAGTTATGCATTAATTAAATTAAACTATATACAATACTTCAAACGTGGTAAAGCATCATTCTTTGTGCCATGAGAGATATTGATAGGTGGAAAATGTGCATAATTGCAACCAGATCAAAGCAGGTGCAGCAACCTCCTACCCTGAAGCAGCATTTACAAAATCTAAACCCCCTTGTGAGGTGTTGGAGAGTGGCCTCATTCATAGCAAAAGAACAATGTAAACACCATAAATTTTAAATAAACAGAGATTCCAGCTAATCGTCATCCAGTTTGGAACATTGTTACTCCCTCTCTTACCCTGTCCTGCCATTATCCTTAATACCTCTGCTCCGATTAATCTTCCTTCATTAATAATCAACAATTAAACAGAACTTTCTGAGAATTTCTGACAGCAAAGCAGAATGTTTGGTGTTGTCACTGTGCATGCTGTCACAGTTACCTATTTTGCTGATTTTTAGATTAAGCAGGGAAATCTCTAGGCGTCAAAAATGTGTAAATGTGAGTTGAGAATACTATCCATGCATAACAAATAAGCATGGATCTGTCTAGAATGCAAACAACATTGTGCAATCCATTGGTCTGCCAAGATATTCCCTTCCAATGTTTACTTTGGATAATAAGCTGTTGACAAATATTACTTGTTTTAGGTGAGCAGTTTTATATTTGGGGTGTGGGTATATGTAGAGGATTTGACATTAGTTATGGCAAGGTTTTAAGTCAATTTAAGGGCTAAGAGAGAATAAATTAAGAAAGAGCCTTTCAGCAGTGATTCTTCATCTGGAGTTGTTTGAGCCCCAATGCAGGACCAGCATCATCAGAGAAGTCCATTGCCCTGCAGAGTGGTGGTTATAAATTAAGGATGCAGAGGAGGACTTTTGTATGTTAGAAAAGAATTACAATGCTTTCTGGGTTAGTGTGGAGTTTCTCCCCATAGGCTATGTGAGTTTCCACCAGGTGCTCCGTTTTCCTCCCACAGTCCAAAGATGTGTAGGTTATGTGGATCGGCCATGGAAAATGCAGGGTTTCAGCAATAAGGTAGGGGGTGTGGGTCTGGGTGGGATGCTCTTCATAGGGTTGGGGTGGACTTAATGGGCCGAATGACCTGCTTTCACACTGTAGGCATTCTGTGATTTTTCTTAAAAAACAAAGATGCAACGGGTAAAATCCTTTTGGCCCAAGGAAATCTGTTTTGGTAGAGTGACAGTAAATAAGAACATATGCGTATTTTTGCCAGTCTGAAAGATGTTAACATTTGTGTGAAGGAACTGTAGCAAGTGCAGTGTACTGTGACCCGCTTAACATGTGTCTGCAATCAGTGTGGATAAATGTATATTTTTCAATGGGACTAACAAATTTATAAGGTAAGCAGTAAGACTGCCATTCAAAACATTACCTCATGTGATAAACACGCTCTTAGGGGTTTCATTATATTGAAGATTTGAGAGCTTTGGTGTTGTTTTGTATCTATAATATGAAATGTTTGTCCTTTGTGGTCCATCAAGACTCTGGAGCTGCCCATGACTTTTGGCATAATGCAAGATTTTCTTTTATCTCAATCCAAAAGTATTTAAACCCCGTTCTGTAATAGCATTTATTTTTACCACCTCCAGGCATTAAGATATTGAAAGACTTTGCATAGACTTACATTGGGCATTGCCTTTCTCTTTTGAAGCTCACCTTCTAAGAAGTTGTAATGCTCGCTGTTAACAGACCGCTTTTAGATTAATCAAACAACATTATTAACTTAGCCTGTATTCATCAGCTTCTAATCCTCCACATATACAATGGGAGTAAACAGTCAATAGATTAATATGGATATCGGGGGTGGGTTGAATTTAGAGGGGTAACATTCTGAAGGGCATGTTGCAATTACGTACAAGAATGACAATGAAGAAACTTATTCATTATCATTTGATGTCTCCTTTTTTCCCTACCAGACCACAAAATTCATGCCAAGTTACTAGTGAGAATTGATGGGACAGAAACAGGTCATTTGACTGATGCTATGCCCCACACAAGACTCTTCTCACCTTACTCCATCTAACCCTATCAGCATATGCTCCTGTTATTTTCTGACCATGTAGTTGTTCAAATTCATTTGAAATGCATCTTCCTTAACTACTCCACACAGGGATGAATTTGACATTCAATTAAAAATGGTTTCCTGGGTACCTTAATGAATATATTAGTGATTATGTTTACAACCCCTCATTTTTGACACCTTCACAAGTGGGAACACCTCTGCATCTAATTGTGTGACTGCTGTTGAAATGTATAGGCCAAAAAAAGACCATTGGGATTCTTCTATCGAATCCCAGACACTTAACAATTCAGTAAGTCAGTCAGACTTATTCCTTTTATCTTACGTAGACAGTCGTGATCATTGAGAATTGTGTTAAAAATTGATTTTGATCTTTGTGGAGTGACCTCACTTTGAACATGTTACGATTATTAAGACTTATTCAATGGATCATGTGATAACTATAGCTTACATGATTTACAGAAGAAAGTTAGATCCAATTTCTTTGAAGATGATTCTGCTTATTTACAGTTATATAATGTTGTGTTTGGTTCTTACATTTGCATATATCTCAATGTCTTTATCTGAGAATTGATTCCTTCCAATTTAGTAATATAGGTTTGAACAAAACATTAAATTTGCAGTATTTAATCAAACAACATAGCATAAATTATACTTTCATAACTACCACTCACTTTTAAATAATGCCTTTAATGTGGAAAGACATTCTAAAGCATTTTAAGGTTGTTCAATCAGATGCATGTAGATGCACATCCAGCAAAGGGGGTTTGGCACTGTGGTTGAAAGCTTGATGCAAGAAAAATTGTGCTTGTTGCTAATTTTCCTTTAAGTTGACCTTCTATGTTGCAGTTGATGATTCACAATTTTCCCTCAATTCTGGGGCTTCCTGGTATTATTATCCAGCATGATCTGATAGGGATGCCTGAGGCCAAGTGAAACTAGGGAGCACATAATGGTTTTGTGTTAATTGACAGTAATTAGTTGAAAACTTAATTGGGTGTATATACTTGGGCAGCAGGTATTCAGTGTGGTGAGTGTTGATGATGTGTGAGTTTGAATAAAACGCTAACCAGAAAAACACACGCCTGGACACTGTCTAATGAACAGTTTAACCTTTGTACTTTACGACCCAGTGCTCCATTCTCCTTTCCTTTATGTTTTAATATCAAGATCCATTTGTGTATGCAAGGGAAGGCAATGGCCAAGTGGTATTATCACTGGACTATTAATCCAGAGATAAAAATGTGTTGCTGGAAAAGTGCAGCAGGTCAGGCAGCATCCAAGGAACAGGAGAATCGACGTTTCGGGCATAAGCCCTTCTTCGGGAAAGAAATCCAGCGACCCCAGTAATGTCCTGGGGACCTGGATTCAAATTCTGCCATGGCAGATGGTGGAATTTGAATTCAATGAAAAAAATCATCTGAAATTAAGAGTCTGACAATGACCATGAATCCATTGTGAATTGTAGTTAAAACTCATCTAGTTCAGTAATGCCCTTTAGGGAAGGGAACTGCCATCCTTCCCTGGTGTGATCTACTGCAATGTGGTCGTCTCTTAAAACTAGGAGGAAGTGAGGACTGCAGATGCTTGAGATCAGAGTCAAAAAGTGTGGCACTGGAAAAGCACAGCTGGTCAGGCAACATCCTAGGATCAGGAGAGTTGATGTTTCGAGCATAAGCTCTTCATCGAAACGTCGACTCTCCTGCTCCTTTGATACTGCTTGACTGACCATGCTTTCCTAGCACCACACATTTTGACTATGACTCTTAAAAACTGCCCTCTGGGTGATTAGGGATGGACAATAAATGTTGGCCCACCAAGCAATGTCCTCATCCCATGAATGAATAAAATGGAAAAAAATTATGTAGAAACAGAACAAAATACTTAGGAAGGGGATATGAAGAGTAGCGATTAAAGACTTGCTTAAATTGGCAAATATTAAAGAGGATTGTACCGGAGGAATTGGAGATGACCAAGTGGCCAGGCTCAATAAGGGCATTTGAGAATCTAATACCGAAATGAGAAATGGCTGTAATTCTTTGCCAAGGAGAATGGATCCAAGGCAAAGTGGTGGATAGTTCTCAGAAGGTCATCAGGCGGGAGGAGGTGGCAGAGATATAAGGCAGAGGGAGATTATTTAAGGCATTTAAAAGAGTGATAGGAATTTTAAATTTAAGGAGGTGGTGGACTAGAAGGTCATATCGGTCTGCAAATACAGAGATGATTCATTGAAACAACGGAGTTCTAGGGATTAGCTGAAATGTAGAACTTGAGAAGATGGTTAGCCAGAACAACATTGGAATGCTGGAGGTGACAAATGGTTCGGAAGAGGCTTTCCCATCTGAAAGCAGATGGTTCTGAAGCAGTGATTCGGTTGGGTGGTGCAACCTAGATGGAAGGAGGTGACTTTTGTGATGGAGATGATGAGCTTGTGAACCCACCTAGGAGTCCAAAGGTACATCTACATTGGTTACAATCTGAAACAATGACTAGAGAAACAATAAAATTGATGAGAATAGCAATGAGTGAAATAAATGATTTTCACCTTCCCAATGCTTGCAGCACAGCCAAACTGGATGTTGAATGAGCAGTCTGACAGCACCAAGATAGTTAAAGGCTTGAGAGAGAGGTCATAGAGTCAGAGATGTACAGCATGGAAACAGACCCTTCAGTCCAACCCATCCATGCCAACCAAATATCACACCCCAATCTAGTCCCACCTGCCAGCATCCGGCCCATATCCCTCCAAATCCTTCCTATTCATATACTCATCCAGATGACTTTTAAATGTTGCAATTGTACCAGCTTCCACCACTCCCTCTGGCAGCCCATTCCACACACGCACCACTCTCTGCATGAAAATTTGCCCCTTCAGTCTCTTTCATATCTTTCCCCTCTCACCCTAAACCTATGCCTGCTTGTTCTGGACTCCCCCATCTTAGGAAAAAGACATTGTCTATTTATCCTATCCATGCCCCTCATGATTTTCTAAGCCTCTAGAAGGTCACCCTTCAGCCTCCGATGCTCCAGGGAAAACAGCCCCAGCCTATTCAACCTCTCCCTATAGCTCAAATACTCCAACCCTGGCAACATGTTTATAAATCTTTTCTGAACCCTTCGAAGTTTCACAACATCCTTTTGCTCAGTGAGTAGCTGTGCCATACTTATAAAGAACGTTATAGATTTGATTGCCAGCTTGCAATGCTTCAAATGATATTAGTTAGACAGCAGTCAGCATGTAATAGTGCTCGGAATCCTGTGTTAGGGAGATGGATTTGGTGAGAGTGAGTGATCATTGGGTGCATGATGTTGAGTGAAGACAGGACCAGGTTTGTTCATGTGACCTCCTGCAGCTTGACAGCCTGTTGACAATGTGATCTTGTGAATAAAGCACCTGGTATCTGTGAAAAGAAGAATAGGGTGTCTTTTGCAAAACCGGAAAGAAGAGCAAAAATTTGAGGAAAAAAGTGACACCATGAAGTAACAATTGGCAAGAATATCTCCAATTTATGAATGTGAAATTGCTGCATCAGGTGATCCTCTGGTTCTAGTGAAAGAGAGAGGGGCTTGGAGTCAACCAAGTCTGACAGATCAAAATTGTCTGAAAGTCGGAAAATAAATGAAACTAAATAAATTTGCTTGAATAAAAATCACAAGCAGAAAACACTTAACAAGGAGTGCCATTCTCTTTCCTTCTGTCAGAGGACACCATGCCACCCGACCTTACCAGTCTGGTCGGAAGTTGCCAGGTCAGTTTTCGTTGCTGCTAGGTCAATGGCCTTAAAAGTCCCTAATGTTGGAAATGTGTCCTAATGGTGTGGTGAGGTTGATCCTTGACAAATGCCAGCTATTGTGGACTGAAGGTA
Source organism: Chiloscyllium plagiosum (assembly GCF_004010195.1). Taxonomy (NCBI): domain Eukaryota; kingdom Metazoa; phylum Chordata; class Chondrichthyes; order Orectolobiformes; family Hemiscylliidae; genus Chiloscyllium; species Chiloscyllium plagiosum. The sequence continues at coordinate 38,090,856 of NC_057735.1, read as the reverse complement.
TAGGCAGACTGTACCTGAGGAGCATGCCTGAAGATTTGGGAAATGTGGCCATGGTTGGTATCCAGCAGGAAGAAGCTGGCAAACTGCAGCTGCCGGGAACTTGCTCTGACTTTCATTTGCTGTCGGTTTTCTCTCCTCTAAAAGGGGAAGAAAATAACCTTTTTAGAAATGAGGCAAGCTGAGTGAAACATTATTGCCTACAAATAGGCCCCTCGATGCTGCTTGTGAGATTCTCACCCAGCCATTGAAACCGATATTTGGAAAATTTGCCTTTGTTTTTCTCATAATTGAGAATCCCATTTTTCTATTCTCACTGTATTTTCCAAGCTGTCTCCAGAGGGTCCTGGGAAAATTCAGCACATGTTACATCAATACTCCCAGGTTAGTGGCAGTATGATGGACTATAAAGAAATCTATGTAGTTGGTCTCAAAGGAACATTTTTCATGAAAGCACCTGTCTTCAGGGTTGTTTTTATTGTTGCTATAAATCACTGACAATGCACTCTACAAATTTTGTTTGAACTAATTTGAAACCTACATAGAATAGAGTATTATCAGAATTTAACCAGTTCAAAATAATAGTCTTTGAAAAGCCTTAACTGGAAATTCATAAACTTGTTTTATGAACTGTAAATGTAGATTATTGGATGGGTTTTTGAAATAGTTGGTTTATTGGTCCTCATTGTATATATAAGCGTACTCGTAACCTTCAACTTTGTAAGAAGCAAGGGATCACTGAATAGAGTTCTCTATAAGGTGTATGCAGATCAATTAGAGCACACAATGCCTGCAATTTGCTTTACTAGTTTCCAATCCAAGTGTTTTATAACTAAGAGCTTAGGACCAAATCAGCAGCTCTCCAATCATTTCCTCACTTGACAATACTGTCTGTCTCATTATTGATTTCAGTTGTCCTCTAAACCGTGTCAGCTTCATGTCCTGTTTGCCTGAAGTCTTGTCTTGTTGTGTAATCTGTAAATTATCTTAACCTACATATGCTGTTTTAGTGTGGTTATGAGTCATCTTCTGTACACAATTAAATGAAATATGCTATTACTTTAGAAATGTCAAAAGCTTTGAGTAGCCTTCCGGTTTCTTAGCTGTTCAAAGCTGTATTCCATGGGACAACAATTCTCAATGAATACTGTATCGTGACAAAACAGAATTGCTGTAGAAAACAACTTTCAAACATTTTAATCTTCCAGCAATATTCAAAAATATCTGCACTTGCAATTGGGTTTCAAAGAACATTCAGAGCAACTTCTTAGCACACTGCTACAGTAGTCTTTCTCAGCTCTTTTAATCACTTGCCAACAATTTGACCTTCTTTGGTTTTTAGCCAGAAAATGAAGGTTGAATGTCATGCCATGACATGATGCTCTATTTGGAGAATTGGGAAAGCTAACATCCTTACTGGAGGACTATAACCATTCATTCTCTCAAAGTGAACCTTTATTGCACAGGAGAGATTAATTACAAGACATTGATTAGCTCATTGCTCATTCTTGCTGTTCCATTTCCCTCCCGATCAGTTGAAATACTAGTAAACGAGAGGTTGCAAATGAAATGAATTCAGGCTGCAGTTGGGCAATTCCAGTCTTTTGAGCTTATTAGTGAAAACAATGATCTGTTTGTTATTTTCAAACACTGGAAAGGGAAATAATATATGGAAGCTTGTAAAAGACTGGCAATGCTGCACAGGTCAGAGTGACCCTGTGTCGTCCTGTGGAAGGGATAATAAGCCAAAAATGTCACCTGATTGACTTCTTTTTCCTCCATAGGAATCACCTCGTCTGCTTTTGGCCCTTTTTGTGCCGCGGTTTTCAGCATCTGCAATAATTTGTTTCTTTTGTTGTTCAAAGAATGGAAACATCATGCCTCAATGGGGAACACTCTCACCTCCGAATCATTCCAGGCACTTGAGCAAAAAAAGCCAATCTGCCACTCCACTTTAATCCTGTGGGAGTGCTACATTGTAGGAAATCTTGTCTTTTGGACAAGACATTAAACCGAGGCTCTGTCTGCTCTTTCAGGTGCATATAATGGATTGTTTTGAAGGAGAGCAGAGAAGTTTCTCTGATGTATTTGACAATATTTATCCCTCACCCAAAGAAGTTAAAAACAGAATTTCTGGTCATTATCACACCGCTAAGTGTTGGAGTTTGCTACTTACAACAGCTGCTGTATGTCCTACAATACAGTGGGCCTACACTTCAGAAGAGTTCTGTTGGCTGGAAAGTTCTGGAGACATCCTGAGGTTACAATGCAAGTCTTTCTTTTGAATGGAATGGGATGTGGCAGGAGAAGACAGACAGGAGGTTCACCTGAAATTATAGAGAGACACTTGAGCTCTTTGTGAGTGCGGAATTTGAAATTATCAACCCTATTTAATAATCAATTAGAATTTAACAAAAGTTTATCAGCTCTGAAGGAACAGACCCGTTTGTTGGGAAGAGCTGGAAGCTTCAGTATTGCTTGTGTTCCTCCTGGAACTTTAACACCTTTCGGGACTGCCAACACCTCAACTTGTGATATTTGCTGAGTAAATCTAAATAGGCAGTTCAACATATTTTAGTTGTCTGAAATGCACATGAGCTATTCACTGTGCTTAAGACTCTTCAAGTCAAACTACTAGGAATTGTACACTGGGGGAGGTTGGTGACAGGGTCCCAGCTGGTGGATCTACCTTCAGTAGTGATGTTAACTATTTTCTCACTGCTGTGTGGTTGAAACTGTTCGAACTCAGATAGCCAGATAGTGAAAGATAGAACATTGGAGCCAAAACTTTCTGCAGTTATTTACAGAAAGACATATATCCTGCAGCTTTAACCCACAGATTCTGTTTGCTCCTACATGACACCACGCAGATGCTGTACTTTCAGCTTCGAAATACCAAGTGAGCCCCAGGTGGACAGAGGAAGTGCTTCAGTAACACCCTCAAGGCCTCCTTGGCAAAGTATGGCATTCAAACAGCCACCTGGGAATCATTGGCCCAAGACTGTCCGAAGTGGAGGAAGAGCATCCGGGAAGGCATCGAGCACCTCGAAACTTATGGTCAGGGAAAAGAAGAAGCCAGATGAAAACAGGGAAAGGAGCACACTACCACACTGACTCCCTACCCAACTTTTCCCACAGCCACCTCCTGCCCCAAGTGTAACAGAGCCATTGGAAGCCACATTGGACTATCCAGCCATCTACAGGCTCACCCTTGGCGGGGAAGAGAGTCATCCTCACCTGCGAGGGACTGCCAATGATGATGATATATAAAATATTTTTAATCAATCTGTTTAGACACATGTTATGTACAGACCCCTGCTTGCTTCCCAAGTTTGAATTGGTTCTGGAATAAACATCCCAAATTATTGAGCTTCTGGTGAGGAGGTCTGAACTGCTTTAGTCACCCATATTCTCTGTTGGTTGTAAGAAGGTTAATTTAAACCAGATGCCTTCCAGTCTCTTTATCTTTCTCCCAGATCCAAATGAAAGTTTGTTTGAAAAGAAGTCAATTCAATCAGTTGTTGTTGAATTAACAAAGAACGAATTTATTAATTACTAAAAACGGAAACAATAAATGTATCAACACATGTGCACATGGAAAATTAAAATTGATAAAGTTAATAAAAAACAGTAAAATTAATCAATCGTTGCACTATTCACAAAGAATAGATAATTGAACATTGGTACCATCACAGTGGAGATTATCAATAGTGTTGAGATTGAACAATCATAGAGTCATAGTATTGCTGCATGGAAACAGACCATTTGGTCCACATTTAATTTTTGGGATTCTTGATTTCATCAGCTGATTGAAGTTCCTTCCTTCTGATTTTTCTTTTTAACTGGTTGGCAGCACTCTGAGTGAGAGAGGGTTTTCCTTTGTCTGCCTGCTGGCCAATTGACTTCCAGCACTTAGAGTGAGAGATAATTTTTATCTGCAACACTGGGATAACTAGGGGATTGACAAGAAAAGTTAAATAGGATGCTGTCAATTAATGGATTTTAATTTTATTCAAGCATTGAGAATTCAGCTGTGTTCACATACATAGCACAGAGTTCATGTGATGTAGTGGTAGTGTTCCTAACTCTAGGTCAGAAGGTTTGGGTTCAAATCCCACCTACCCCAGAGGTGTATCATAACATGTGTCATGACTGCAGGCCCCAACCCTGAAGTACTATGGATATCTTCAACTTGTCATTCCAAAATACATTTTTTCCAAAAGAGTTCGCTTCCAACCAACAATGTCCATGGATGTAAATTAAGTGCCTGACAGAAGAAAAGGACACCAACAGCATTTTGCACCAATGGAGGCGAAAGTAACTTCAAACACCAAAGGCTGGAGGTCGGGCAGAAGGAAGAGCCAAGTCACATTAGATGCGACTGTGATCCTGGGTAACTACAATGAGAGCTAACGCCCAGCATTCCCTCTCCAAGGATCTGTGCACAGGACCCTATTCAACTTTTCTTGGTTTTGTTTTCTTGTATTGTCTCTCAATCCTCCCATCAATTGACTTATTCATACATTCTGAGTCACTTAAAGTGTTTGAATATGTCAATCAGTTGACCCTTTGTCAACTGTTTCACCTTTTCTATCATTTGAAAATATCTTTACAGACTTGTGAATGTGTGTGTGTGTATGTGTCTGCCTGTCTCCATCCCTTATTTGTTCTGTTTCTTTCTACAAATAATATTCATCTGTAACTTTTCCCCATTCTGATGAAGAGTGTATACCTGAAATATTTGTGTACCTGTTCTTAACCCAGATATCGATAGTTGGTGTAATGTTCTGTTCTGGTTTGTGAGTTTGTGTGATCTGATATGGAGTGAACATTCTTGCTTCTTGGAGAAATACCTGCCTTTAGTTGGGCCCAGAGAGATCATGCACAGGCTGGAGATGTGTCAAACAATAGTCAGAGCAACAAATGGGGGGGGCAACGTTTTCATGTTCAACAGTCAGAAGTTGCACGACACCAGGTTATAGTCCAACAGGTTCATTTGAAACCACAAGCTTTCAGAGTGCTGCTCCTTCATCTGGTGAAGGCACTGGCACCTCCACATCGTGTTCAACAGTGGCAGAGATGGGTGGTTGCTGGTTGTTTGCCTATTATAAGTTCCACCCAAAATTTAGACAGGCTGACTAATTCTTTTATATATTTCAGAAATATACTTTATTCATAAAAGATTTACATATATATACACGCACATATACACACAGTCACAAAAGCAGGTCAGATCTGTACAGGAGCATCTCATGGAAACAAACAAACATTGGAGTATCCAAACAAATCAAAGGCATCTCTTACTTGAACCAGTCTATATTTATATGCATTTGAGGCACCAAGAGGGTGGGATAACTGAACAGACCCACGTTTACCTTCAGCGGGAAGACGTCAGACGGTGGTCTTTCCCCTCTGACCCTTGGTGGCAGCTGCCCCAAACTTTAGTGTGTCCCTGGATCTTGCAATGTGCCAGTCTGCAACACTCGGTCAGGGTCAACTCCTTGTTCTGCATTCTGTCTAATGGGTGACTCATCTGCTCCAATGACTGCCAACAGCGATAACTAATGCAGCGGTCTGTTGGAGTTACCATAAAATTAAGCATTTTGACCCCAGGTCACTGTATCAGACGCCATGAACTGAACTGCAATTTACAACTCTGACACCTCCTTTAGTTTACTCCATTTATTTTTAGTGAAATTCCTAGTTTAATATATACTACATGTACTATTGGAATTAACACATGACAGAATAAGGCTGATTTCAGCTTCCTTTTCTGCTTCCCAAATAAGAACTGAAGGGAGCTGCTACATTGAGCAGTTGTCATTCATAGGTCCTTACATAAGCAGCATAACATGTGGTTTAAATGCTGCCACATGGGACATCTGGGAACATTTGTTTTCTGTACAATATCAATATTCTGCAGTGTGAACTGCTGTAATTTAATTTCATTTTTGGAATTTCTTTTACATTGGAATTTATACAAACAAAGATGTCTAACTGTTTCAGTAGGAGACTCAGTAAGCATTGCTGTATCATTATCACATCTTCAATCTTTTTTTTTCCCACAAATCCCCTGAAGTCAGCACAAGGTTATATGCAGCAAGACATCCAGACAAAAAAAAAGCAGACAATTTATTGCTGGGTTTATTTGGCCTTAGGAGAAGTTCCATATCCACTCTAACAGCAGTCTCCAAATTACTGAGCAGTACTGACTTACAATATGGTGTTCAAACCCAAAGTCACATTCCCTCTGGTCTAACAGAAACAGTGTAATGCAAGTTGCTGCTGTTATGTAGACAACAGAATCAGGAGAAAATAATAAGACATATTCCCAGCACAATTTGAGCAATATAAAAACAGAAATTGCTGGAGAAACTTGGCAGTATCTGTGGAGAGAAAACAGAGTTAATATTTTGGGTCCAGAGAGCCCAGTGTTTCTCCACAGATGCTGCCAGACCTGCTGAGTTTCTTCAGCAATTTCTGTTTTTGTTTCAGGTTTCCACAGTCTCTTTGTTTTATTTTTAAACATTGATATGTTCTCTGAACCTCATTAAAGACACTTGGTTGGATTAAACTATTCATGGGATTTAACATTTTAAGAAATTTCTATCAAGATTCAAAGTTTAAACTTAAACTGATGCCATCCTGATGTGAAGGTGCCCTTCAGTGTCAATGCAATTTCAGCCATCGAGAGGAATTCCCAGCCTTGTACGAAGAAGGTCAGTAATTTTATTGACCCCACCAGCATTGGGCCATCATCTTCTCTTCAATGCTACACTCTTCCTCCGTCCCTGATACTGTACCCACCTCCTATCATTATTACTGTTGTCTGCAACATCTTCCCCACATGATCTCACTCACCCCAATGTTCAACACCACTAACCCTACATGCCCTCTGTCCTGCCTGCTCACTTGCCCAGGATACCTCCCCACCTGCACCAAAAGTAACAGCTGTGCCACCCACTTTCATCACCCATGCCACTTAACTCTCCCTCACTCCAAGAGGATAACAGCTCACGATAGGCCAGAAAAGGGTGGTATGGGTATGGAATGAGCTGCCAGAGGAAGTGGTGGAGGCTGGTACAATTACAACATTTAAAAGGTATCTGGATGGGTATATGAATAGAAAGGGTTTGGAGGGATATGGGCCAAGTGCTGGCAAATGGGACTAGGTTAGGTTGGGATATCTGGTCAGCATGGACAAGTAGGACTGAAGGTTCTGTTTCCATGCTGCACATCTTTATGACTCTATGACTCTAAATTGTCATGAAAGATGGTGTACTGCCAATCCTTCAACTCCTTATCCCTCATGTGGAGAGGATCCTGACGTTGACTGTCAGAGTGGCTGACTGACTATGTCCAAGCCCCTAGACCGACATCAGAAGCTGCCCATGATTTACTGTGCTAATACATCCTGAGTGAATGCTATCTCCACTGCTGACGACTGTGACAAATGTCCCGCCTTTGTGTCTGCACTGAATGGCAAGGCAATACAGCAGTGCTGTGAGATGCTGTGGCATCTCTGGCTGAGAGGCAAAACATATAAAGACAATGCAAGGCAAGGAAGCTGAGAGCATGCAGGTAAGCTCCGAGTGAGCTTACAAGATGGTAGTGAGAATAGAGCTTGAGATGCAGCCGTGCTCCTGAGCCCACTGAGCCAGTGCAGCCCAGAGTGTAACTTTGAAATGCACAGCCATCCTGTAAATGGTTCAGAGATGTGTCATGAGGATTGTTAGAGGCTGGCACATATCAGATGCCAGTGTCTGTGGACATAAGAGACATGTGGCCAGTGGCCTTGGAGTATGTGCTGAGATGATGATGATGCCCAGCGTCCAACACGAATGCTGGTCATAGCCAATTGCAGAGTGAATCCACTCATCCCCCTAAGTAGAATGGCTGGTTTTGGTGAGGAGCTGCTCCTCCAATCACAAGCTGCTTGTCTAACATGCCAGCTGCTGATAAGCTCATATGATGTGAGTGGCAGCTGTCAGCAAGGTCATGGCCAGGTTGCTGGGGCAATAGGAAGTGAGGCTGCTGGGCCTAGTAGCAATTAGAGAAGTTTAATGCCAGCGCGTGGAGTGAGGTCAGGGCTGGGGTTTGGAGGGAAGGTCAGGCTGGAGAGTGCACAGAAAGGGAGTGATGGGCTGCATAGGGAGCAACATTGTGACAGAAAAGGTCAGTTGAATTGCAACGTAAAGAGTTCACAATATTCCCAAACTTTATGTCATCTGCGAATGTTGAAATTATACTTTGAACAACCATGTGTAGGTCATGAATATATTTCATAGAAACAAGTCTCTACTGGAGTCCTCTCATTAATCTGCTGGGTTCTTCGAGCAGATATTTAATCAAGTCAGCAGAATTGCATAAAATATTGTCAACATCCAAATGTTTAAAATCTATCAGGTGATCCTGACCAGTGCATTATAGTTGGAAAATCCAAGATTGAGGATGGGAAAAAATTATGGCTGTAAGAGCTGCTCCTTTTTTTTTGAGGTATTTTTAGTGTTGGAGCTGATATCCTCAAATTCTCGGTGCAGTAATTACTGTTTTATAAACTGATGTGTGTTGTTTTGGAACTTCGGTGACAAAAAAAAAATCAAAACAATGGCACTTTAAAAAAGGGAGACAAAGGCAGTGACCATATGAGAAGGGAATAATACAGAGAACTAAACCTGTACTGCTGTCTCACCCAGTAGTGAATCTGGACAGCTGCTGTTCTTGCTGTTTAGTTTCAAGTACCTCTGAACATCGGAGTTCATTCTAAGAAAAATGAAGAAACAGCAAAATTTGCACTGACTTTGGAGAAACCTGTGTGGGGGAGTTCACAGCAGGCAAGCAATTAAATGGCTAATTTTTAAGTAATCTTATTTTGATTGCAAATTTACAATGGTGAGTAGAGTGGGTTCATTTTCAATTATCCAGTAAGGTAGTGAGGAAAGAGATTAGCCTGAGACTGGTACAGTTGGGAAAAGGAGTGAGTCAAACAGTCAGGGCAGGCAGGAACAATGCAGAAAAAGGTAGGACTGATCAATTAACTTGCATTTATTTCAGTGCAAGAGGCCTAACAGGTAAGACAGAGGAACTCCGGACTTGGTTGGGAAATGGGACTGGGATATCATAGTACTTACAGAAACGAGGCTCAGGTTACGGACAGGACTGGCAACTTAATGTTCCAGGATACAAATGCTATAGGAAGGATAGAAAGGGAAGGCAAGAAAGGAGAGGGAGTGACATTTTTGATTAGGGATAACGTTACAGCTGTACTCAGGGAGGATATTCCTGGGAATATGTCCAGGGAAGTAATTTCGGTGGAACTGAGAAATAAGAAAGGGATGATCACCTTATTGGGATTGTATTATGGACGACACAACACCACTCCCATGTCTTTGTGTGTGGGAAATCATATCTCACTAATTTGATTGAGTTTTTTGAAGAAGTAACAAAGAGTATTGATGAGGGCAGAGCAGTGACCATGACCTATATGGACTTCAGCAAGGTTCCTCAAGGTTAGGAACAGAGGGAGAATAGGCTATTTGGATACAGAACTAGCTCACAGAGGGTGGTACATTTACGGAATGAGCTGCCAGAGGAAGTGGTGGAGGCTGGTACAATTACAGCATTTAAGAGGCATCTGGATGGTATATGAATAGGAAGGGTTCAGAGGGATATTGGCCAAATGATGGCAGAAGGGACTAAATTTATTTAGGATATCTGGTCAGCATGGATGAGTTAGACCAAAAGGTCTGTTTCCTTCCTGTTTGTCTCTGTGACTGTCTGACTCTATATGTGATGATGGAACTGTATGTTGTGGAGGTCCTGGGAGGTGTTGGCTGGAAAGCTGGCTGACTCTGACCTTACCATTTTCTGGTGCAGATGCAAGTACGATTGCCCCCTGAGGCTTAGGGGGAATAATGCGCAGGTCAGTGATGGCAGAGAGGGGCTTGCAGTGGAGATGTGTCAGCAGTGGAGCAAGGAGTGGCTCCCAGCAGGTACCATCTCCCGATAACTGCTTGGTCAATCTGGCCCTGAGGGCCTTTCAATGAGGGTCACCCTACTGGGAGCCTGCTTGAAGTTTGTCTATTCTAATGAGTTATAAATAATTTGCTTTACGAATCTGCCATCTTCTGAATCCCTATGATGTTGGTAATTATTGCTTAGAAAGTAACACACTTGGAAACCCCTGACCAAGATCCGGAACTTAAAGTGGTAGGGTTGCCATATTTTAAAGGGAGAAATAAAAAGATCAAACTAACCACACATTTTATTTAAAAAAAAGACAGTAAAACCAGAGAAGTAACCAGAGATGTTTACAGCTTACTAGGAGGACCCTTGGTCTATTGTGCCTGTGTTAACTCATTGGTGAGCCGTTCTGAAACTAATCCTGCTCCTGTGCTTTCACCCATGGCCTTAGGTAAAATTCTAATTTAATTTTCGTCACCCACCCTTTACTTAAGGACATTTTCACCACCAATAATATGGCACTTTAAACCTTTAATCCTTTAGAAAGGCCTGACTTGCTGGGGAATAAGGAAGGCACAAAGAAACCTGTTAACCACCCTCTGATCAAGGGGGAGATCCAGTGCAGTCATGACTAGTCAGATAGGTCACTCAATGATCCTTCTCCTCATCCCAAAAGGATTGCTTGTCTGTGCTTCAACCGTCCCATGTGGCAAAGTAGTCCAGTTGGTAATTTGTTCAAACTTTGCCTTTGTTGATCGGTTTAAATTGTTGATACTTCACCATTCAATAGTCATTTCCTATTCATCCTCATCAAAATCCATTATAATTTAAAGGAACAATTAAATATCCTCAGCCTTTTTTAGAAACAAAATCCTACCATTTCAAATAATTCCTTACAACTATACTGATGAACCTATACTGTGCAGCTTCCATGAAATTCCGATAATGTGTATAAAACAACTTGTGTGCTAACTCTGCGCTAACCATTATCTTGTAAAAATAATCATAACTTTTTTGTATACCTTACCTATATATAAAAATCCCAATTTTGTTGTCCTTCTGTGCTTAATCTGCCATATTCATATTTTTAAGGAATCGTAGAACTAAAATTCTGTTCCGCCATACCATTCAATATACTCCGCTGTGTCACCTCACAGTCACTCGCCCAGTATCCACTATACAAAAACACAGGATTAGATTACCGACAGTGTGGAAACAGGCCCTTCGGCCCAACCAGTCCACACCGACCCTCCAAAGAGTAACCCACCCAGACCTTTTTCCCTCTGACTAATGCACCTAACACTATGGGCAATTTAACATGGCCAATTCACCTGACCTACACATCTTTTGAGTGTGGGAGGAAACCCACAGAGACATGGGGAGAATGTGCAAACTCCACACAAACAGTCACCTGAGTTTGGAATCCAATCTAGGACCCTAGTGCTGTAAGGCAGCAGTGCTAACCACTGAGCCACTGTGCCATCCAGGAACTGAAGCATTTTCTCTGCGCATTTCAATTTAACTGGCCTTTCATTTTTAAAAGCAACATTGGAATTCTACTTAAACCAATCAGTAGCAAGAAGTGGGGTTTCTACAAGTTTCCCTGACATTGTTAGTCAAGGACAGTATTACAGTTTCAGAAAGGATGTTTGAGGACTTGTCTACTGACGTAGTGTGCGCTGAAGTTAGAAACAGGAAAGGAGAGGTGACCCTGTTAGGAGTTATCTATAGGCCTCCAAATAGTTCCAGAGATATAGAGGAAAGGGTAGTAAAGATGAATCTCGATATGCGTGAGAGTGACAGGGTAGCTGTTATGGGGAACTTTAATTTTCCAAATATTGGCTGGGAATAATATAGTTCAAGCAGTTTAGATGGGTCAGTTTTTGTGCAATGTGTGCAGGAGGGTTTCCTGACGCAGTATGTAGACAGACCAATAAAGGGTGAGGCCACATTAGATTTGGTACTTGGTAATGAACCCTGCCAGGTGTTAGATTTGGATGTAGGTGAGCACTTTGGGTGAAAGTGACCACAGTTCAGTTATGTTTACTTTAGCGATGGAAAGGGATAGGTGTATACTGCAGGGCAAGAGTTATAGCTGGGGGAAAAGCAATTACAATGCGATTAGGCAAGATTTAGGATGCATAGGATGGGGAAGGAAACTGCAGGGGATGGGCACAATTGAAATGTGGAGCTTATTCAAGGAACAGCTACTGCGGGTCCTTGATAAGTATGTACTGGTCAGGCAGGGAGGAAGCGGGAGCTGTGGTTTACTAAGGAAGTTGAATCTCTTGTCAAGTGGAAGAAGAAGGCTTATGTTAGGATGTGATGTGATGGTTCAGTTAGGGCACATGAGAGTTACAAGTTAGCAAGGAAAGACCTAAAGAAAGAGTTAAGAAGAACCAGGAGGGGACATGAGAAGTTGTTGGCGGATAGGATCAAGGAAAACCCTATGGCTTTCTATCGATATATCAGGAATAAAAGAATGACTAGAGTAAGATTAGTATCAAGATTAGAGTGGTGCTGGAAAAGCACAGCAGGTCAAGCAGCATCCGAGGGGCAGGAAAATCGATGTTTTGGGCAAAAGAATTCTTGATGAAGGGCTTTTGCCCGAACCCTCAGTTGCTGCCTAACCTGCCGTGGTTTTCCAGCACCACTCTAATCTTGACTGTAATCTCCAGCATCTGCAGTACTCATTTTCGCCTGGAGTAAGATTAGGGCCAATCAAGGATAGTAGGTAGTGGGAAGTTGTGAGTGGAGTCAGAGGAGATAGGGGAAGCGCTAAATGAATATTCTTCATCAGTATTCACACTAGAAAAAAAAATGTTGTCAAGGAGAATACTAAGATACAGGCTGCTGGACTAGATAGGATTGAGGTTCATAAGGAGAAGGTGTTAGCAATTCTGGAAATTAGATAATCCCCTGGGCCAGATGGGATTTATCCTAGGATTCTTTGGGAAGCCAGGGAGGAGATTGCCGAGTCTTTGGCATTGATCTTTAAATCGTCATTGTCTACAGGAATAGTGCCAGAAGACTGGAAGATAGCAAATGTTGTCCCCTTGTTCAAGCTGGGAAGCAGAGACAACCTTGGAAATTATAGACCAGTGAGCCTTACTTCGGTTGTCAGTAAACTGTTGGAAAAGGTTATAAGAGATACGATTTATAATAATCTAGAAAGGAATAAGTTGATTAGGGATAGTCAACATGGTTTTGTGAAGGGTAGGTCGTGCCTCACAAACCTTATTGAGTTCTTTGAGAAGGTGACCAAACAGGTAGTTGAGGGTAAAGCCATTGATGTGGTGTATATGGATTTCAATAAGGCGCTTGATAAGGTTCTCCAGGTAAGCTATTGCACAAAATACGGAGTCATAGGATTGAGGGTGATTTAGCAGTTTGGATCAGAAACTGGCTAGCTGAAAGAAGACAGAGGGTGGTGGTTGATGGGAAATGTTCATCCTGGAGTTCAGTTACTAGTGGTGTAGTGCAAGGGTCTGTTTTGGGCCACTGCTGTTTGTCCTTCTTACAAACAACCTGGATGAGGGCGTAGAAGGATGGGTTAGTAAATTTGCGGATCACACAAAGGTCGGTAGAGTTGTGGATAGTGATGAAGAATGTTGTAGGTTACAGAGGGACATAGATAAGCTGTAGAACTGGGCTGAGAGGTGGCAAATGGAGTTTAATGTGGAAAAGTGTGAAGTGATTCACTTTGGAAGGAACAACAGGAATGCAGAGGACTAGGCTAATGGTAAGATTCTTGGTAGTGTAGATGAGCAGAGAGATCTCGGTTCCCATGTACATTGATCCCTGAATGTTGCCAACCAAGTTGATCAGGTTGTTAAGAAGGGTAGAGGGACTGAGTTTTGGAGCCATGAGTCATGCTGCAGTTGGGCAAAACTCTAGTGTGGCTCCACTTGGAGTATTGTGTACAGTTCTGGTCACCACATTATAGGAAGGATGTGGAAGCTCTGGAAAAGGTTTAGAGGAGATTTACTAGGATGTTGCCTGGAATGGAAAGAAGGTCTTGTGAAGAAAGGCTGAGAGACTTGAGACTGTTTTCGTTAGAGGTAAGAAAGTTGAGAGGTGACTTAATTGAGAGATACAAAATAATCAGAGGGTTAGATAGATTGGACAGTGAGAGTCTTTTTCTCGAATGGTGGTGGCTAGTACGAGGGGGCATAGCTTTAAATTGAGGGGTGATAGATATAGCTCAGATGTCAAAGGTAGTTTCTTTACTCAGAGAGTAGTAGGGGCGTGGAATGCACTGCCTGCAACAGTAGTAGACTTGCCAACTTTAAGGGCATTTAAATGGTCATTGGACAGTCATATAGACGAAAATGGAATTATGTTGGTTAGATGCGCTTCAGATTGGTTTCACAGGTTGAAGGGCCTGCACTGCACTGTAATGTTCGATGTTCTATGAGTGTTGCAGAGGTGGTGTATTTGAATGGAAAATTAGCTCATTTGTTAATGTCTGTGAGCAAAGGATTAAATGATGCTTGGAGACAGAGATGTGTACAATGGGCATGAAAGAGTTGGAATGGTTGTGAGAAATTTACCTGGACAGGGGAGAATAAGTTTGTTTAGATGAATTGTGAAAAATAATTGGTGTTTCCTAAATTGTGTGCACTTGTGATTGTGACTGTTTCACACTCTTACTTTCTTTCAGCTACTGTATCAGAAATAACACAGTAAGCAATTATACATCATTTTGTGCCAAAAGTTACCTCATGAACATATTAAAGTGCATGTTGTAGTTGAAATCATTTGGAGGAAAACTCAAACTTGTAATTATTGTCTAGCCCAGGGAAATTTCTGGCAATTAAAAGTGTTTGAAAAACATTTTGAGTGACTTGTTCAGCTTCTGTGTGTGTTTAAGTAGACTTTCATCATTGCTCACAGTTAGAAAGTTCCAGTTGTCTCAAATTTCGCAAAAGTAATCAGAAAGCTATCCAGTAAACTGTATGGCATAGAAACTTGCATTAACCAGTGTTACACAGAATTATCCCTAGGAAGTGGAAAAGACAAAAGAAAGCACATATACTCATGTGTTACTAATATTGTGTGTCTTGCATAGTGTTACTCACAACGAATTGGAGGGTATGTTGTTACATTGAGGCTGAATAGTGATCTTAAATTTATGACTTTTCGCATTGTCACTCTAGCTAGTGGAAATGGTTTTACCCTATCTAAACACTTCTCAATTTTAGATATTGCTATCAGATTTTATCTTATTATCTCTTGCCAATTGATAATAATCTTAGTTTCTGTAACCTCTTCTCAAAACTAAAATTGCTTATCCATGTTGTTAACTCTCTGCTGTATAATTTCCATTTGTACATCATTTCTGTTAGATAATGCACTCTATTTACCTTAAGTCTAATTTTCATGAAACAGGAATGAATTGGTGGAAAGTGTAACATCAGAACTTTTGTTTCATTCCTTCATTTGTGGGTTGGAGACTTTGCTGCTATTTGTTGTCCATGCCAAATTGTAGATTGTGATGAGCCACCTTTTTAAATGCTGCAGTGAAAGTACTCCCATAGTCAATTTATTGAGGATGTTTGGAATTTTCACCCAGCAATAATGAAGGAAAGGGTGGATACAATCAACTCATGATACTGTATAACTTGCAGGCAGTCAATATCTCAGTTCCAAGATATTTCTAGAGGAGCTCGTCAGAAGGGTGATATGGTGGCACAGTGGTTAGCACTGCTGCCTCATAGTACCAGGGACCTGGGTTTGATTCCAGCCTTGGGTGATAGTGTGCAGTTTGCACATTCTCCCTGTTTCTGCTGGGTGCTCCAGTTTCCTCACACAGTCCCAAGATATGCAGGTTAAGTCGGTTCTAAACCCAATTCACTTATAGGGGAGTCTAGGAGATGGTGTTGTTCCCATCTGCTTGCTGTTGTAGATGATAGAGGTCATAGGTTTTAAAGTTGCTGTCAAAGGAGCATTGTTGAGTTGCTGCAGTGTACCTCATGGATGATATATGCTGCTGTCACTCTGTGTCAGTGATGGAGAGTGAATGATTAATATAACAGATGATGTGCTGATGAAGTGTACTGGCGTTATGTCTTGGATTGAGTTTTCTCAAATGTTATTAAAGTTTGTCATCCAGGCATGTTAAGAGTATTCCATCACACTCCTGAATTGTACTTTATAATTAGTGGACAAGCAGGAGGCTGGAAGAACATAGCCATCCAGACAGAAGACTTCTCTAACTTGTGAAGCTGCCTGGCTGGCTGTGTTCTTCCAGCCTCCTGCTAGTCTACCTTGGATTCCAGTATCTGCAGTTGTTTTGTCTCTTATAGTTAGTGGAGTCAGGAGTTTAGTTACCTACTGCCAAGTATCTTGTTTCTGACAGTGCCACACTGACAGCATTTGTGAAGAAACAGACTTAACAATTCGAGTCCAACTCGACTCTTCTTCAGAACAATCTACTTTGTGTTCTTTTTTTTTAAATAACAGTTCCATTCGTGTAAGTAACCAAGACACAAGTTCTGTTTATTAGACTTCAAACAGATCCCTTAGTCTGTGGGTGGACAATAAGAACATTCTCAAAGAATGGAAAACAGCGAAAATTGTTTTGTTTTTGCAAGAGACTTTGATGGAAGCTGAAAGGAAGGAAGGAAGGAAGACCACAAGGGCAGTGCAGTAACCAACAGCTAAAGGAATGAGTACTGAACTGTAAATGGTAGAATCACAGACTTCAGCTTGGGATGGCAATGAGAGAGATTTAATCTTTGGCATAGTTCATAATCATCTATACCTTTGTTTTGCCAATGGATTCCTTCAGTCCCTAAGTTACACCACAAGATTAATACTTAGTCAATATTAACAAATATTGCTAATTAAGTAAAATATAATTGAGTCACATGAAACTTCAACCAATGCAAATATTCTCACTTCAATCAGCTGTAAGACTCACTGAACATTTGTTTGTTTGCCATCACAGGATGTAATGTACATGCATTTTACATTCTGTACAATCCTGTTATGAACTTATATGTTACAGCCTTAAAGCTTAAACAGTTGGATGCAAAGAAGGAGAGAATGTAAAGCTGTTCTTTTCTTTAAATAATTCTGGCTAAAGAGGGAAAGAGTTTACTGTAGAACAACGCCTATGTTGAACAAAATAAAGGAAAATTGAGCTGGAAAGTGGTTATAAGTGTGTATATATAACAGTCTCTATGTAGGCAGACACATCAGTGATGAATTGACTTTCTCCTATGCTCATTTCTTCAGCATTTTCAGTTAATAAAAATCCTTCAGGGCAGTTTTGTACATATCTTCAGCTTTTTAGAGTCATAACGTCATAGAGATGTACAGCACAGAAATAGATCCTTCAGTACAACATGTCCATGCCGACCGGGTAATCTAGTCCCATTTGCCAACACTTGGCCCATATCCCTAAACCCTTCCTATTCATATGCCTTTTCATAATCCAGATGCCTTTTTAAATGCTGTAATTGTACCACCCTCCACTACTTCCTCTGACAGCTCATTCCATACACCTCTCATGAAGAAGTTAGCCCTTAGGTCCCTTTTATATCTTTCTCCTCTCTTATCCTATGCCCTTGAGTTCTAGACTCACCCAAACCAGGGAAAATACTTTTTCTATTTATCCTATCCATGCCCCTCAGGATTTTATAAACCTCTATAAGGTCACCCCCTCAGCCTTCGCGCTTCACGGAAAACAGCCCCAGCCAGTTCAGCCTCTCCAATAGCTCAAATCCTCCAACCCTGGCAACATCCTTGTAAATCTTTTCTAAACCCTTTCCAGTTTCACAACATCTTTCCGAGAGGAAGGAGACCAGAATTGCATGCAATACTCCAACAGTGGCCGAACCAATGTCCTGTACAGCCGCAACATCACCTCCCAACTCATGTACTCAATACTCTGACCAATAAAGGAAAGCATACCAAATGCCTTCTTCACTATCCTATCTACCTGTGACTCTACTTTCAAGAAACTATAAATCTGCACTCTAAGGTTTCTTTGTTCAGCAACACTCCCTAGGATCCTACCATTAAGTGTATAAGTCCTGCTAAGATTTGCTTTCCCAAAATACAGCAACTCACATTTATCTAAATTAAATTCCATCTGCCACTCCTCAGCCCATTAGCCCATTTGATCAAGCGTTTTGTTCAGTTTTAATGGAATTATTTGATTCAGTGTTTGTTTATACAATAAAATGAATGATTTGCATTTATATAGTGCCTTTCATGACCTTGAACTATTTCAAAGTGCTTCACAGCCAGTTAAATGTTTTTGAAGTATAGTTGTTAATAAGCTATACAAAGCATTAGTTAACTCTAGCTGTACATGAGCATAACTATAAGGATAGCATTATATTGTTCGGATAAATAGACAAGCTAAATATCTGTTGGTGTCTCATAATATGATTTGCTGACCTCAATGGATTATGAACATTTTTTGCTTAAGATCCCGACATGTCTTTCAGAAACAAACCAGCTTAACAAAGGTGGATCCAATGTTTTAAAAAAAAATGATTATTTTTCAGCTTGCTAAGTACTAACTGAAGATGGTCAATCCAAATCTATTTCTGGTTGCAATTCCAGTTAACCTTATTACTGACAGTTGGTATAAAAACGAAATTACAGTAACAGAGAAGGCTCCATTGGGCCAGTGCAGAGTAGAAGTTATTGTGTTGATATTGGAGAGTGCACTGTCACTATCTATGTGCACCACTCCACTGGTTACAAGATAATTTTAAATGCTTTCCTCAGCTACCTGCATGGCCAGTTATATTCATTATCTATATTAGGATTAGAAAAATTTTAAAAATCAACTAGGTTTCCTTAATAAGAAATAATATTATTGATTTGTTGGGAAAGTTGTTCTTAATTGGCAAAGATATTAGATTACATTACAGTGTGGAAACACACCCTTCGGCCCAACAAGTCCACACCGACCCGCTGAAACGCAACCCATCCATACCCCTTATCTAACACTATGGGCAATTTAGCATGGCCAGTTCACCTGACCTGCACATCTTTGGACTGTGGGAGGGAACCGGAGCACCCGGAGGAAACCCACGCAGACGTGCAAACTCCACACAGTCAGTCGCCTGAGTCGGGAATTGAACCCGGGTCTCCGGCGCTGTGAGGCAACAGTGCTAACCACTGTGCCACCATGCCGCCCATTGATATAAAGCTGATTAACACCTAGTTTGAAGCAAGCATACATATTCACACTTCTAAATAATCCCCAAACACATATGCCCCAGTTAATGAAAAATAATGGAACTTTTATCAACAGAGATTAACTTTAGAAAAAAATACACTTTTGGCCAAAATAGTTGTTAATTCTGCAAGAATACAAAGGTAAGATACCAGGTTTTTGGATAATTTTCAATCCTGAGCCCTTCTAGATGAGTGACGACTCACAGGGGCCTGTCACTAGACACATTCGGTAAACCCTCTAGAATCTGTTCGATTGTAATGCACTCAGTATATTGAGAGGAAGTCCTCTAGAAGCTTTTCAGGGAGTGTTGCAGTTTCTGTTTTGTGATGATGCTCTCACTTTAAAATGATTATTTTGTCCTTGTTTATTTTTCAAGAGAGTTCGTAAAGGCACAGGTGCCAAAGTGTCTAGTTTAACAATGGCAGGGGCATGGGCAGCTCTCCAGGTCAGGTTTTTTCCAGTTTGGTTTAGCTGTAGCAGTCACAAGATGCTGCAGTCCAGAAAGGTTCCAAGCTTCAGCAGATGATACTTGACTGACTTTTCTCTCTCAGATCTCTTTGGAAGTTGTTCCTTCCTGCCTATAGGAATCTGTGTTTGAATTTACCTTTTGTCAAGTGGTGCGTTTATGGGATATTATGGGATTGGAACAGCTCCTTAGTTAAGTTGCCATTTCAAATCAGTTGAGTTTTCCAATAGTTAGTTTATTCTAAATTCTGTTTTCTTTTGATCGTGTGTCAATGGTAGTGTTTAAATAAATTCTGTTTTGCTTAAAGCCGAGTAGTTTGACCAGCTGCATCACACCTGGAATATCCACTTCACATCTCCTTTAAAATAAGAAAAGTTAGAGTGTGGGCTACCTTCTTTATATGTTTTGAGGGGGTCTAGCCTGGTCCATAACAGTTTTCCAGCTCTCTCACTAATCCTCAATGAAGTTTCTTAGAAAGGTGGTAAAGCTGAGCTGAGAATTTTAACTTTTCAAAGGCTACATTTCAACTGAACTCCAAAACAATATCAAATATCCATACATTGAACCGACATAAATTCAGACAAGGAACTTGCAGTTTTTGTTAAAAAAAAAACCATAGTGTCCTAAAACAATTCTAAAACAAATATGACCAGAGATCTCTTCA
This sequence comes from Chiloscyllium plagiosum, assembly GCF_004010195.1. Taxonomy (NCBI): domain Eukaryota; kingdom Metazoa; phylum Chordata; class Chondrichthyes; order Orectolobiformes; family Hemiscylliidae; genus Chiloscyllium; species Chiloscyllium plagiosum. The sequence continues at coordinate 38,070,561 of NC_057735.1, read as the reverse complement.
GTCCACCAAATGAACCAATTCTCATAATATACTGCCTTATGTGTCTTAACACAAAGGGAACCTTCATAACAGTTGTCAAGAAGGGAAGTCTTTTGTTGCAGAGGCAGGGTGTCTCCCCCTGGACTGAGAAGCCGGGGTTCAAGTCCCACCTGCTCCAGAGGTGTGTAGTAACATCTATGAACAAGTTGATCAGAAAAATACATTAAAAGTAAAAAAAAAAAATTGTCAAGAAGTGACTGCATTGTTTCAGTTTTCAGCAAAGGATGAGCAGCAAGACTCATTGTATTGGGCAGATTATTGAAGGAGGATGATTATCATAGATGCACAAAACAAACTCAAGCTTGTAAGAGGAAGTAGACTAGATTCCATTTCTAGGTAAAAGAACTACGTCCTTAGTAAGAGAACTACCTCTGTGTCACTGTTGAACAAGTTATGACAAGGTTTGGCATCAGCCTGAAAACTATCCAGTGATGATTTCCAATCAGTGAACAGGGCAGTGACAGTAACAATAGGAATGATGACTCTCAACAATTTTGTCACATGCTATCACCAGCCTAGTTCTGTCAGTTTCCAATTCTATGCTCCAAATTACATATATCACCATCGGCCTCTTGGTGAATGCATTGCAATAAGTAACATTGACTAGAGAGAGTGAAAGCCCCTTAATTTCATCCATTGGCCATTCAGACACTGACACAGTTACAACGGCATTCACCAATTGAAAGAGGCCATTCAGCCCCATTGTGTCTGAGCCAGCTGAATAAACCAGCCACCCCATTCTAATCCTACTTTCCAGCAGCTGCTTGGTTGCCTTGCAAGCTACAATGTTTCAGGTGCAGATCCAGGCTCCTTTTTACTCAATTCAGGGATACCGCCTCCACCATGAAGCTTAGCAGTGAATTCCAGACACCCACCATCCTCTGGGTGCTAACATTATTCCCCATGTCCTCACTAGTCTTTTAACCAATCCCCTTCAGTCTGTGCACTCAGTAACTGATCTCTGCATTAAGGGTGGCAGGTCTTCTCCGTCCACTCTATCCAAGCCCTGCTATTATTTTGTACATCTCTGTTTACTCTCTCCTTATCTTCCTAAGGAAAACAACCCCAGGCTATCGAATCTTTGCCCATGGCCTCAGTTTTCAAACCCTGGTGCATCCATGTAAAAATCTACTCTGTGCTGTCACCAGAGCAATTATATCCTCCCTGTAGTGTGATGCCCAGAACTGTATACAAAACGCCAGCTTTGGCCGTGCCGGTGTCTTTCACAGTTCCAGTATTACTTCCTGTGTTTGGATTCAGTACACTACCCAATGAAGGGAAGCCATCTCATGTTCCTTCCTCACATCTTACCTGCTTGTTCTGCCACCTTCAGGGACCTGTGGACAAGCACTCCAAGGTATCTCACTTCCTCTACCTCCCTTAATACTCTTCCATTTACCATGTATTCCCTTGGTTTGTTTTTTCTTCTCAAAAGCATAACGACACACTTCTCCACATTGAATCCCATTTGACACTTCTCACCCACTCAACCAAACCATGCTGCAGCCAATAGCCATCCTTTTCACTATCCACTACTTGGCTGACTTTTACATTGTCTGCAAATTTCCCAATCATGACTCCCACATTTAAGTCTAAATCATTAACATAGTCCCGGGGGTCACTGTTTAACTAAAGAGAGATGACAGTGGTGAGTTTAACCTGAGGGTCACCACACCTTGTGTGAAGGGAGAGGTTGAGAAGGTGAGACCTTCACCCTAACCTGAGTCAGTGCAGGAACTGAACCCACACTGTTGATGTCATTCTGCATCGCAAACTAGCCGTCTCAACCAATGAAACTGACTGATCGCCTTAACCACATCCAGTAGGGGACCCAACACTGATCCCAGTGTAATAACAATGGAAACCCCTTACCAAACTCAAAAACATCTATTGACCATTACGCTTTATTTCTTGTACTGAGCCGATTTTGGATCCACATCACCACATTCCCCTATATCGCAATCCTAATTTTGCTCATGACTTGGAGATGCCGGTGTTGGATTGGGGTGTACAAAGTTAAAAATCACACAACCCCAGGTTATAGTCCAACAGGTTTAATTGGAAGCACACTAGCTTTCAGAGTGTCACTCCTTCATCAGGTGATAGTGGAGGGCTCAATCTTAACACAGAATTTATAGCAAAAATTTAGTGTGATACAACTGAAATTATACATTGAAAAATTGATTGTTAAGTCTTTCATCTGTTTGAATACCATGATAGTTTCACTTCTTTTATGTGTAAATCACAAAGCCTTTTTTTAAAAGTTGCATTCTCAGGACAGGCAGCAGCGAAAAGTGGCCGAGTAGAGGCTGATAGCTAAGTTTTGTACCCATAGGGAGGGCCTCAACCGGGACCTTGGGTTCATGTCACATTACAGATGACCGCCATTGCACTATACACACACAGATACTCCTACACACACACACACGGACACACATATACACAGACGCGCACACTTTTTGCCTTAGGACCCTTCAACCCCATGGCATCAATGTAGACTTCACCAGTTTCCCCATTTCCCATCCCCCACCGTACCCCAGTTCCTACCTTCCAGCTCAGCACCATCCTCATGACCTTTCCCATCTGTCAATCTTCCTTCCCACCTATCCGCTCCACCCTCCTCTCTGACCTATTGCCTTTACCCCCACCTCCATCTACCTATTACACTCTCAGCTACCTTCTCCCCAGCCCTATCCCGCTCCCATTTATCTCTCCACCTCCGAGGCTCCCAGCCTCATTCCTGATGAAGGGCTTTTGCCCGAAACGTTGATTTTCTTGCTCCTCGGATGCTGCCTGACCTGCTGTGCTTTTCCAGCACCACTCTAATCTTGACTCTAATCTCCAGCATCTGCAGTACCCACTTCTGCCTAATTTACAGCAGACTTAGTCCTGCTTCATGAACATGGACTTCAGTGCAAATCATCGTAATTCAACACTGCCTACTAATCACATTCAGAAAGTGGCAAAGGTATGGAAAATGGAAGAAAATGCCATATTGGTTTAGTTTTCTAAGACAGCGGTAGAAACCTGTTGTTGAGACAGAGCAGAGGGGACTTTACTCTGCAACAAGTACAGCTTTTGTCATGTTCTTGAGCTGACAGTCAAATCTCAGCAGCAAAACAGGAACATTAAGGGTTCACCAGGTTCTGTTGTACCAGGCTATTCTTCATACAACATTGTAAGAGACATGATTCAAGCTTTACAATTTATTGATTTCCAACATGAGCAATCATTGAAAAGTTTGACAGGATGAGCAGTATCTTTATTTAAAAATAATAAGGAATATACAGAAGTGTTTAGTGTGATCTGTTCCTGGAAACAATGAGAATCCTTCCTCACTTCCTGGCTGTAAATTATTTTGTTGGAGTTGGTGCTGCCTATGTATTAAAGATAGGCTGTCCTACTCCATCTATGCAACTTGTCTTTAGTTCCTTGTCCAGACATGTATGTAGTCACAAGACTGTTGACAGTTTGAGAGCTACCTGCTTGCTTGAATATTGAGTTGCATGACCTTTTGGAGATTGAGTCATTATATTGGTCACTCCCTTTCAGAAGTGCTGTGTACTACCCTACCATGAGCTCCCACTGGCAATTGCCTGGAATCAGTTCTTGAGCTCACTGCAGATAGCTGTTGTTGATTTATGGATCTAGGCATCTTGACATCTTTAATAGAAGCTGCTACAATCACGTTTGCTATTGTTGAGACCCTTCTATTGAATGCCTTTGACAGTCCAATGACCATTCAGAGTGTTCCTTGGTTTCTCTGTGACTGTATGGGCCTGGTAAATTAAATCAACAAGAGCGACAAATGTAATTTCTGAGATGGCCTGCAAGGAGGCAAGTGATTTATTGAAGTACCCTGTTTATTCACAATTCCTAATCCTTGGTTCTGTAACCAAGGATTTGAAGTCCTCTGGATGAGCAACATTTCTAAAATGTAGCACTGATACTAATAAATAGAGGCTTCACAAATGTAACATTTCTAATGCAACTTACTGACTGCTTTACAAATCTTCCTTTTGGTATTAAATAACACTAATATAACTTATTCTTCCCTCCCTCAAAACACCTTTCATTCAGCTCTTATCAAATTGTGCAATTTTACTCTCTGTCTCTCAGTAAATTTGCAATATTCCCTTAATCTGCAAGCATGTGTGCTTATTTATCTTTCCTTCTAATCCTTAAACTTTTTTCTCAGTTACTCGCGATACAACGATTTCCTTCTTGTTCTTACTGGCCGCAGTGGATGTGATTTTTTTCTGCAATTGGATTTGTGATACACCAAGGTGTTTGCTTCCTACCTTTGAGTAGCTAATGAACAATGGATGAGTGACGGAGACTGAAGTTTCTGATCTCAACAATAAACTGCTTATAAACATGCTCCTCAGACCCTAGATATAATGATCTCCCACTCACAAAACATAAACTAACCTAATCCAGAAACAGTACCTTAGCTCAGAGTGTTTATGTTTGGTTAAACTGCTACTCAGTGCTGAGAAATTAAATCTTTTATTTTGCAGTTTTGAGTTTTGTCATCTATGTTGCATGTGTGTTTTGCGAATTTTCATTATTTTTCGTATGACGGTGAATAGCTCTCAGCATGCAGTGCACCTCATATGTCTCTCCCTCTCTCGTACAAACTGAATTCAATAGGCACAGAACCCTAGAGAACAAGAGTATTTCTTTAGTTGACATTTCCTTTTGCAGTATTTCTATACCTTATAACTGTTTATATATTTATGACTGGTTGCCATGTGACATTAATTCCTGCACTCCACTTCAGAGAGGGTGAAAATTTCAAATTCTAAGATATATGAAACCCATGTGTAAATACAGTTTGCCAAGGAAGAACACCCTTTTGAAGAATGAAAGCTTTGGAATGGAGCCCAACTGAAACCCCAAGCCAAACATGAGCAGGTGCAGAGTACAAGGTTTCAGTAGGACAGTCATAACCTGTTCAGATGCAGTCACAGCTGGGATCAAATATCTGAGCTGGGACTTTCCTGTGTTCCCATTGGCTCCATTCCACAGTGAAGCTTCAGGGGTGGAAGATCTGAGCTGAGTTGATATTGAAGGGACTTTGGGAAGATATGATATGAATTTATACATGGTGTAAAACAAGTCTGAACCTTTTTGGAATTTTCCAACCATTGACTTCAATAGAACTCAATAATAAAAAAAACTTATAGATGCCAAGAATTACATATTCAGACTTCAAATGTGACAAAACATTTATTTTCCAGAAATTTTGGTTTCTATTAAGTAGTGTTTCCTTTAAGTTATGTTGCTTTGCGTTCCTATTCTTTGCCAAATGTAGTATAAAAGTCTGTCTGACTATGTGCTATTAAATACTATTTCTGCAACTTTTGAAGGAAGTTAAATGTGGTTGTGGTTTTTTTACCCAATGAAGTCACATGTCCAGATGAATGAATTTTGTTCCAATTTGCGTTGGCTCCCTTTCACTATGCTCTGCACTCGGACTTAATGACCCTCTTGGTTTTGTTATTCTGATTTAAAACTGCTGTAAGAATGCTTGGAGATGGAACTTGATCTTGTGCCTCTGTCCTTACTGTGTAAATAGAATTAAATTGATTTCAGGTGAATAAGTATTCATTTGCCAGTTTTTACAGCAGAAAGATTTGATGTTGGAAATGAGTGACAGCATGCACGTGCAACCCCACCTCCAGAGACATGTAAATTAAATTATGGGGTTGACAGATATACAATATAGATGAGACAAAGAGATGGGGTACTAATCTGCTCTGATCAAACCAAAAGATGGAACAAACTCAAGTGGGTGAATGGCCTACAACTGTTCTAATGATTGGAGCTATCTGGAAAAATGTGCTCATTTTATATTGTTGGAATAAAATATATAGGACAAATCAAAAGACCTTTCAGCCAATCAAACCTCTTCTTTCATGCATCCTGTGCCATATTGGATATCATTAACATGTTCATTAAACCAGAGGAAACACCTGGCAGAATTTCTCCTTGATTCCCAGAGATTCTTAAGCAAATTTTCATTTCTGTGATTTACAATTTCCTCACTGCACCAAGATAAGATTTCTTTTTTTCTCACTTTGCCTCTGACCTCAAGATTCAACAAATCATTTGTGATTTTGGAGATCTGTAGCTCAGGTTGTAAGTTTGCTTGCTGAGCTGAAAGGTTTGTTTTCAGACGTTTCGTCACCATGCTAGGTAACCTCCGGTGAGTGCTGGTGTTCTGTCCCACTTGCTATTTATGTGACTTGGTCTGTTATGGTGGGTGATATCACTTCAGGTTCTTTTTTTGAGAAGTTGGTAAAGGAGTCCAAATCAATATGTCTGTTAATGGAGTTCTGGTTTGAATACCAGGTCTCTAGGAATCCCCATGCATGTCTTTGTTTAGCCTGTCCCATGATGGATGTACTGTCCCAGTCGAACTGGTGTCCCTCCTCGTCTGTATGTATGGATACCAGTGATAGTTGGTCAAGTCTTTTGGTGGCTAGTTGGTGCTCATATATCCTGGTGGTGAGCTTCCTGCCCATTTGTCAAGTGTAATGTTTGTTGCAGTCCTTGCAGAGTATTTTGTATATGATGCTCATTCTGCTTGTTGTTGATACTGGGTCCTTTAAATTCATCAGGAGGTGTTTCAGTGTGGTGGTAGGTTTGTGGGCTACCATGGTGCCTAGAGGTTGGAGGAGTCTGGTCGTCATCTCCAAGATGTCTTTAATGTATGGCAGGGTGGCTAGAGTCTCTGGGCGTGTTGTGTCTCTTGTTTTGGTCTGTTGTGTAGGAATTGATGGATTGTGCTTATCGGGTATCTGTTGTTCCTGAATACGTTATATAGGTATTTTTTCTCGGCTTTCATAGTTCCCGGGTGCTGCAGTGTGCTGTGGCTCATTTAAGTAATGTCCTGATGCAGCTCTGTTTGTGGGTGTTGGGATGATTGCTCTCATAATTGAGTATCTGGTCAGTGTGTGATGATTTCCTGTAGACGTTGGTCTGCAGCTCTCCATTGTCTTTTTGTTTTCTCCCTCAATTCTCTGGCCTCAATTCTAACATGAGTGTTTCTGTCTTTTTGTTCTTTTCGCCTTCCCACTGTCCTTGTCTCTGTTTTTGTTGTCACAACCATGCCATATTCCAACTCCGTTGCAAAACCATCAACCCAAAACGTTAACTTTGTTTCTCTCTCCACACATCACTCCCTGACTTGTTGAATATTTTCAGCATTTTTTGGTTTCATTTTGGGCCATTTCCTTTATTATTTAAAAAAAACCTGTTCATGAATGTTCCTGTCTGTCTGGTTCATTCTCTCCAACTGCTGGAATAAACTAATGATCTTTTTATGTAGCCAGCTGAGTTGAACATTGTGTAATGATATTGTAATGATGATTGCTGTTTTTCAGAAGGATAACTCTTTATAAATTTCAGATAATATTCATTTTTCAATGTATTTAATATTTGCTTTGTAAAGTTGACAATGGTTTAAAATCAACTTGTTGAAACAAACAGGGAATTATAACTTGGAGGACACAAGAGCATGAGAAATAGGAGCAGAATTTGATCATAAGACCCCGAAGCCTTATGATGAAGATTATGTAACCTTCTGGGTTAGAAAAGTTAGAAGATTTACATTCCTTTTTTCTCTGCATTTCATTCCTAAATGAATGATTCCTTATATTGAGGTTCTCTCAAGCCCCTTCAGACTTTTGTCAGTTTCATAGAATCGCGGAATAATTACAGCACTGGAGAGCATTTTAACACTTTCTCAACAGCTGATATCTGGCTAACTGGCCTGTAGTCCTCTGTTGTCTCACTCTCTTAATTCAATAGCTTTGTGACATTTGCTAACTGTAAGAAACTGCAGAAAGTTGTGAGCACAGCTCAGTTCATTAGGCAAGTCAATCTTCCATCCACTGACTCCATCTACACCTCTTAATGCCTCAGAAAGGCAGCCAACATCATCAAAGACCCCTCACACCCCAATTATCATCTCTTCCAACCTCTTCCATCAAGCCGAAGATACAAAAGCTTAAACACACGTACCAGTAGGTTAAAGGACAATTTCTTCCATGCTGTTATTAGAATGGACGCCTCAAATTAAAATCTATTGTTGATCTTGCTTTTTGTGCATTTTCTTTGCAGCTGTAACTTTGTGTTCCTCACTCTGTTCTATCACCCTATGATCTTTGTATGTTATGATCTGCCTGTACTGCATGCAAAAGTTTTCACTGTACTTAGGTACATGTGACAACAATAAATCAAGTTTAAACAAATCAAAGCTTCCAACCTACTGGGATCATACTAATATATGAAATTTTAATCAATGGAATTTTGGAAAATCATAACCAGAGTAACTTCCCTTAACGAGGAGTAGATTTCAGGTGAATGTAGAGGTAGTTGTTTGCATTTATCTGAAGAGGGATCCAGTGCACTGAGAGGTTGCATTGTGTTTGTGTTGAATTATAGTCATAGCTATGAATTCAAAGTGGTTTAATGGAATTCTCTTCAAGTAGCACTTAAGCTGTTCATTTTCATATACCCCTTTGTGATTGTCTCCACAATTGCTTGTTAATGGGTTTCAGATATTCTAAGAATAGAAAATTGAAGAAAATGCCAAATGAGGGTCCATTCTTTCCACAGAAAGTACAATGAAATAAAATTGAAATACACATGCATGTGTAAGCTAATAAAAGTGATCCAAATGCTGAATTTGTGATGCTGTACCTGATGGGGGATCAATAAAAATCAAATGCTTTATGCTCAGTGAAAATGTTTTCACCTTAATGAAAGGATTAATTTATAATAATCTTCACTAAACTGTTGACCAATTTGTATACAGAAGGCATCCTGAAGTGCCTGTCGGCATTATAATTACTCATAGAATTGGAAGTTTATTATGTACTAGTAATCCACCTAGACAGATCAGAAAGATATATTTAAGGGGATAGTACTAATTCATAGGTGCATAGGAACTTTAGCCCATTGCATCTATCCCCTCTCATCAGGTCATGGGTCATTGCCTTTTGAATGCCATTTTCTCACACTATCTCTGTATCCCTTAATGTCTTTAGTCCTCAGAAAACCTATTAAATTTCTCAGTGATTGAGCTCCCACTGCTCTCTGCGGTTAGAGAATTCCAAAGATTCACTAGCCTCTAAGTGAAGAAATCCCTCCTGTTCTCAGTCTTAAATGACAATTCCAGGAATTAATTCAGTATATCTCAGTCGTGCTCCCTCTATGGTAGTTTTAACCTTCCTTGGATAAGGATACAGAAGCCGTATGTGATATTCCAGGTGAAGTATCATCAAGGCTGTATACAACTGCAGCAAAACACCTTTAATTCTGTTCTCAAATCCCCTTGAAATGAATACCAACAAACAATTTGCTTTTCTATCTGTATCTCAGTCGTGCTCCCTCTATGGTAGTTTTAACCTTCCTTGGATAAGGATACAAGGTAATTGACAGCAGCAAAACACCTTTAATTCTGTTCTCAAATCCCCTTGAAATGAATACCAACAAACAATTTGCTTTTCTATCTGCTTGCTGTACTTGTGTGCTAACTTTTGGTGACTCATGGGCCAGGACACCCAAAACCCTCTGCAGGAAATCTTCAGTGAAAAAGCAAAAGATTTATACAATTTGAAGAGAAACCAGAGAACTGCCTAACCTTTTATCATTTGAGAAATATTCTGCCTTTCTGTTTTTTAATACTAAATTGTTTCAGAATTCAGATGTGATTACTTGTCATTCACTCAAAGTGTTCAGTTACTTTCAATCAATTTTTAAACCTGGGAGACATTTCAAGGCCATTAATTTGTTTTAAAATATATGCATCCTTAACCTTAAAATGCATCCTGAAGCTACATTTGCATGTAGTTTCAGATATCCAAGCTTTTTCAGGACATTAGTGCATTGCAATTGTCCACAGGAGAGAAACTGGAACATTTCTGGCTTTGGATCTTGACTTTCAAAGCAGTTCACAGAACATTTTAAGGCTGGAACAATGATTGATGAAACATTATTTGTGTTTTAAAATCCTGTGAAGAATGGTTAATATAGACACAAATTGCTTGGATGTTGACTATAGAATTAGAGATAGTACATATCTGTTTAAGGGTCTCATTCACAAATTGGGATCAGGAGTGGGAGACTTGGCCACAATGCTTTGCAGCTTATTTTAGTGGGTGCTGACACCAATTATAGTGCCCCTCCTGTTGTTTCGTCTAAAATCACCGAAGCCTGTGGATATAAGACCTTTCTATTCTCTCTCATTGTGTTTACCACAAGGTAATTGACAGAACCATTCCATTTATTTCCCTTCCACTGGGGATTTTCAGCACTAAACATTTTCTGCCTCTCTGACATCTCAGCTCAGCATATTAGTTGGTGTGGAAAGCATGGTTGATGTGGAAAGCTTGTGCCCAAAGGGCCTATCCAGGAACTGGATAGGTTAAAAAATATTGAATAAAGGATGTGTGAAATTCTGTATTACTAGACAGGCCCAATCTGGATGCTGCCAGAGATACCTTTATGTATCTGCAGTGATGCGTCCTGTTTATGACAAGTTTCTGCGGCATTTCCTGATATTTGCTTTCATTCCTGGTTACATTGTTGTTTTTTTCTGTTTGCTTTGTTTTGGATAATTCTCCATAATCTTTCTGCTTCTCCCCATCATGCAAATGAAAGAGCCTTTAAGGTGCAGTGGGGACATGGGACAAGTCCTTTCCGTAGATAGTAATGAAACTCATGTCTGCACAGAGCCATTTAGTCTGGGAGGGTGTCAATGCTGGCAGGGGAATGGTGTGTTCCAATTTGGTTTGTAGAGAGGCACGGATTTGAGATGCTATAACAAACTGCACTTTTTCACACACATTGTAGTCTGGAGCTATGGATGATGAGGATAGTTGCTCGAACATTCTTTCCATCACATGACTGGCAGCAATCTCTCCTGCTCTATTACATCATATTGGGCGTTTTGAAAGGATTTGATTCAATTTCTTGTTCTTCATAGTATCACGAGAATGCAGGTAGAGGCCATTTGGTTCATTAAAGAGCATCCCAACCAGACCCACCCTGTTCCTATAACCCTGCATTTAACGTGGTCAATCCACCAATCCACCCACATCTTTGGACTGCGGGAAGAAACCAGAGCACTGAGAGGAAACTCATACAGACACGGAGAATGTGCAAACTCCACACAGACAGTCACCGAAGTGTGGAATTTTACCCATGTCCCTGGCGCTGTGAGGCAGCTGTGCTAACCACTTAGTCACTGTGCCAAGCAGTTCTGAGGAAAGGTCACTCGACCTGAAATATTAACTCTGATTTCTCTCCACAGATGCTGCCAGATCTGCTGAGAATACAGAATCGACTGTCAAATGATTTTTGTAAATTTACCATTATGTGGTCCCAATGGGATTAGGGCTATTGTATTCCATACAGCATTTGTGTATCTCAATGTTTTGCACTCCCCAATCCACTTATTAATCAGACAATTCACTCAGTGTCTGTGCTTTCTGTTAAAAGCTGGTTCCCTTCTGCAAAGGTTTCCTTCTGTGTCTGACTGCACTGAAGCTTCAGTGCAGCATTTCGTAATGGACAATCCTAACTGTCTGGTATATCTCCTGACTGGAGACATTCTAACCTCTTATTTGCGATTCAAGTTCACTGAATCCACTGGTTCAACTGCAAGATGAACACAAAGGATAGTTTGTGTTGAAATCAGATGAAAATGTAACCAGATTGTACTCTGCTTGTCTGCCTATTCATTCTAAAGAAATTACACTTGTTTTGCCAGAAAGGTAACTACTCCAAGTGTAAATGTAGCATTCTCTGACAAGAGCGTATCCCTGGATAACCTTCATGCTGATTCTCTGAGCCAGCAACCAACAGACCCTGTTTTAGCAAACCACTTGTTCAATGGATAAAGATAAAGTCATCACAGTCTTAACACCTCTTAGGGCTGCTATCTTGGAGAGGGATAACTGGTGGTGGTGCAATGTGAGGTTCACCATGCCTCAGACAATGGTAGCGGTTAAGGAGGAGACTCCTTCATGGCAATCTTTTCAATCATAGAATCCTTACAGTGTACAAACAGCCATTCGACCCAACAGGTTCACTCCAACCCTCTGAACAGCATCCCACCAGACTCACCCCCTTACCCTATCCCTGGATTTCCCATGGCTAATCCACCTAGCCTGGATATCCCTGGACACTATGGGCAATTTAGCGTGGCCAATCCACCTAACCTGCACATCTTTGGACTGTGAGAGGAAACTCACGCAGACATAAGGAGAATGTGCAAACTCCACATAGACAGTTGCCCGAGGCTGGAATTGAACCCAGGTTGCTGGCACTGCGAGGCAGCAGTGCTAACCACTGAGCCACCGTGCCATCCCACTGCAGTCTTAGTTGGTGTGGTAATTGAATCCATGCTGTTGACATCACTTTGCATTACAACTGAGCTAACTGACTCTCCTGTTCAATGGATAACCATACGATAAGAAAATAAGGAAAAAAAAGAACAAGGTGAAGGCAAGGTTATGGTCTAAAGTTATTGTACTTGAACTGGACTTGTTGAGTCCAGAAGGATAAATTACAGCTGCCGGGAATGTCATGACTTCCAGTTCCTCTCCATTGTCAAAGTCACTCCTTACCAGTTTGATCTGAGTGCTGCATTTTGGGGCTTTCTTTATGTACTGCTTCTTGAAATCATTATGCTTTGAATCTGTCAATCGAGGATTTAATTCATATGCAGCCAGACCTTCTCACATAAGTGAGGTCGCTTTGTGAAGCGCAAGGCTCAAAATGCCCAGAGAACATGAACAAGGTTAGAAAAGGTCCAACACTTCAATTCTCAATGTCTGTGATGAAAAAGGAAACAGACCTTTTGAGAATAAAAGGAACCCTGGAGGGCATACTTAAAAACTTTATTTGAACCACTTAGCCTTGGAAAGAAAAAAGGCAATTGTGCTTGAGGCCAGATAGTGTAAGATTAATCAAAGTGACAAGATCAAGAGGTAAGAGAGTTAAATGGCAACCACATCAAAAGTGACATTTCATCTCACAAAGGGTCTGTGGGCAGCCTAGCACTAGGGGAACCTACACTTTAAAATGCATTAAGGACAGAAAGATCTTTGTCTAATATTGCCTGCAATCAGGAGCCACAGAATGGAGTCTGTGCTGACTATAGTGTAACATTGCTTCTCCTCATCACCCCGCCAGTGTCTAATGTTTTCTGTTTTTTTTGTCTTTGCTCAAAGTGAGTAATATTACTGTTTAATGAGACAATGTAAACATTTAATTTTTTTTTTGATCGTGAGAGCAGAACCCTCTGTTCTCCCTGCTGAGGAGCTTTGAGACAGAGAGGCTATTTAATGAGATGGGGTGCTGGATATACTCCTCCCACCTCCAGCAGAACTAAAACCTGCCCAATGGTCGACTTTCCCACCCAAATGCCAGTTAGTCCAGGACCATTTAGGGGCCTTGTTCCACATTTGCTGGTAAGTCACTAACCTTGTGGCCTGATCGAAGATTGCACTTTTGGGAGGCGGGGTGCTCCCTGTCTGCCTCTCGCTGCAGTCCCCATTCCGCCCCCAGCCACGTTATAAGACCATAAGACATAGGAGTGGAAGTAAGGCCATTTGGTCCATCGAGTCCACTTTGCCATTTAATCATGGCTGATGGGCATTTCAATGCCACTTACCCACAATCTCCCTGTAGCCCTTAATTCCTTGGGAAATCAAGAATTTATCAATCTTTACCTTGAAGGCATTTTACGTCCTGGCCTCCACTGCGCTCCATGGCAGTGAATTCCACAGGCCCACCCCTCTAGGCTGAAGAAATATCTCCTCACTTCCATTCCAAATTGACCCCCTAAGGCTGTGCCCACAGGTCCTAGTCTCTCCACCTGATGAAAACAACTTCCCAGCGTCCACCTTTCTAAGCCAAGCATTATCTTTTAAGTTTCTATTAGATCTTCCCTCAACCTTCTAAACTCTAATGAATACAATCCCCGGATCCTCAGCCATTCATCATATGTTAGGCCTACCATTCCAGGGATTGTCTGTGTGAGTCTCCGTTGGACACGCTCCAATGCCAGTGTGTCCTTCCTGAGGTGTGGGGCCCAAAACTGGACACAGTGGGGCCTAACTAGAACTTTGTAAAGTCTCAGAAGCACATCGCTGCTTTTATATTCCAACCTTCTTGAGATAAATGACAACATTACATTCACTTTCTTAATCACAGGCTCAACCTGCAAGTTAACCTTTAGAGAATCCTGTACTAGCAATCCCAGATCCCTTTGTACTTTCGCTTTATGAATTTTCTCACCGTTTAAAAAATAGTCCGTGCCTACATTCTTTTTTCCAAAGTGCAAGACCTCGCATTTGCTCACGTTGAATTTCATCAGCCATTTCCTGGACCACTCTCCTAAACTGTCTAAATCTTTCTGCAGCCTCCCCTCCCCACTGCCTCAGTACTACCTGCCTGTCCACCTAACTTCGTACCATCGGCCAGAATGCCCCCAGTCCCTTCATCCAGATCATTAATATACAAGGTGAATACTGTGGCCCCAGCACTGAATCCCACGGGACACCACTTGTCACCGGCTGAAATTCCGAAAAAGAACCTTTTATCCCAACTCGCTGCCTCCTAAGTGTTCCCTTATTTTAAGATCTTTTACAAAGTCCAGAATAGCCTGCTTCCTTGTGGGCTCCATCACAAACTGTTCCAAAAAGCCATCCTGTAAGATTCCATGAATTCCCTTTCTTTGGATCCACCGGCAACATTATTTACCCAGTCTATTTGCATATTGAAGTCCCCCATGATCACCGTGATCTTGCCTTTCTGACATGCCCTATCTATTTCTCCATACATCTTGTGCCCCTGGTCTATACATAACTCCCATTATGGTTTTTTTGCCTTTGTGGTTTCTCAACTCCACCCACATCATCTGATGCTATGTCATTCAGGTCGTGCCATAGATTTAATTTCATTCTTAACTAACAAGGCAACCCCGCCCCCCTCTGCCCACCTCCCTATCTTTTTGATAAGTGGACAGTCCTGAACCCCCTACAACCATGTCTCATTCACGATGATTTGTGCTGTTAATTCATCTACTTTGTTACGAATACTACAAGCATTCAGGTAAAGCACCTTAATGCTAATTTTCTTATTCTCATGATTTCCAACATCTCTAGTAATATGTCCTAAGACATCCTTCCTTTTTGCTTTATTTCTAGTCTGCCTTGAACTTAAACCCTGCACACATGCTAACCTGCTGCTTATCTTTCTACTTGACTCCACACTCCCCGCTGCTTTCCCCTTTCCCTGCCCCCTGACTCACAAGTTTAAAATCCTAGTGACCATCCTATTTATCCTTTTTGCTAGAACACTGGTTCCAGATCGTTTCAGATGGTTGATATGGACCCCAAACACCAGCAGGAGAGGGCATGATGATGGTGAGGGATTGGGGTCCCTCATAAGCAGAACTGGGTTGGTGTCACCAGAAGGCAGGCCTTCTCAGCTGCCTTCTTGACATCTGCCTGGCTCCATCCTCATAGGGGTGGCACAGTGGTTAACACTGCTGGCTCATAGCACCAGCCACCCTGGTTTGATTTTAGCCTTGGGCAACTATCTGTGTGCAGTTTGCACATTCTCCCCATGTCTGTGTGGATTTCCTACCGGTGCTCCAGTTTCCTCTCTCGGTCTAAAAATGTGCAGGTTAGAAGGATTGACTATGCTAAATCTCCCTGTAGTATCCAGGCTAGGTGGGTTAACTGTGAAAAATGTGGGTTATAGGGATAGAGTGAGATGTTCCTTGGAGGGTCAATGCCGACTCGATGGGCCAACTGACCTCTATCTCCACCACTGGGATTCTTTGATTTTATGTCACTCTGAAATTGGGAGGTGACAATCCCAAATACACTCCTCAATGGAAAATAAGGTGTGTGATATTTTATTTGGAGATGTCATGACTTTCAACTCAGGGAGAAAATCCAGCTCAGTATTTCAAATGATGCAGCACTGTATTCGCACTGCTTGAAATGTGTGTCTCAATTATGTGCTCAAGTCCGAGACTCATATTTGAACCTGCAGAAATCTGTGTGGGTGGCACATACTGCCACCTTATTAAGGTTGTACATGAAAGAACAATTGTATATGTTATGTTAAAATTCTTGTGAATGAGTGAATTTTCTGTCCACATGTAACACTTGCTGTTGTCATACATTTTGGTCAACATCTAACATTGAAATTGATGTAATAATCAGTGCTAATGAAAACTTCCTGTGTAAACAGGTCTTTATGCCACGACTGAACTGAATAATCTCGACCACACGCATTGCTTCCCACTTCATGGGGAAGCACCCATATCAGACAAGGGGCACTAAATATTTATCATTCCACGTTGGAGCCAGAGGTAGCAAGGGTACATAATTTGCTAAACGACAGGAAACAGAGCTGTGAGTGGAACACTAAATAAATAAGCACATTACCATTTAATAGTGGCCCCATTGCTTTTGCTGATATTTATTTATGACTTGGATGTTGATATTTGTTTATGACTTGGATTTAGGCATTGTCATCTTGACTTGACTTACGGAAGGCCACAGTGCTGCAATTTACCACAGTCAGGGGAGATCCATTCCAGCCACAACAAGAATTGAGCCCTGCGCCATGGCATCAATCTGACCTGCACCGGTTGCACCTAGCTAACTGGTCCTTAAAGGAGTCCACATTGCTGTGACAATATACGCTTTTACAAACATATTGTAGTCTGGAGCTGTGGGGAGGTGATGGTAGAGGCAGCTATGGATGAAGTGGACACAACCTGAAGAAACAATGAACTGGATGTAGGTTTTCTCGCTGAGCTGGAAGGTTTGTTTTCAGACGTTTAGTCACCATACTGGGTAGCATCATCAGTGAGCCTAGGATGAAGCTCCGGAAGAACAATGAACTGTCAGGAAGATGCTGATAGACCTCAAAGAGATCTAGACAGATACTTGGCATGTGAAATTTAATGCAGAAATGTGAGAAATTGTCAAGAATGAGAAAGGGCAATATCAGGTCCATTTGGTTTAGGAACAGAAAGACCTGAGAGTATGCAAGTACAAATCATTGAAGCCAGTAAGGAAGGTCATGAAAGTGGTTAAAAAAACAAATGAGATGCTTTGTTTTATTTATTTGTTCATGGGATGTAAATGTTACTGGCTAGGCTAGGAGTTATTACCCATCCCTAACTTCCCTTGAGAAGGTGATGGTGAGCTGTGCTCTCCAACCACTGGCTGCAGTTCTTGGAGTGTAGGGACACCCACAGCACTGTTAGGGGATCCCAGAGGGAAAAATCACTTTTAAAAAAAAGACACAGTAATAATCAGAAATGAACATACTCATTTTATTTGAGCGTTGTTCTGAAGTATACACGACGAATTGGACAGTGTACGTCATTTGTAAATTATACTGTTTTCTTCCTTCTGTGAGGGGCGTTCTAAGATTCTTATCCAGAGTCAGTGAAGAAATGCTGACATCATTGTAAGTCAGGTTGGTGTGCTGTTTGGAGGTGGGCTTGTAGATGGCGGTGTTTCAATGTATCAGCTGCAATCGTTATAGTGGTAGAGATCACCGCTTTGGAAGGTGTTTTTTGTATATGACTGTGAGGTTCTGACAGGGTTACCACTTGATTGAGTACAGAATGTACCATCCACATATACACACCACTGACTGTGATAATGTCATGACAATTTGATCAGAGTGCATTGCAGGGCCACAGTCCTCCCAACAATCTCTGATCATATTAGTGTGATTTGTAAATAGTTGAAGTCTTGTAAACTTCAACTTGTTCATTAAATAAGACCCTTCTAGTTAAACCAGAAACCTGTTTATCATTATCCATGCTAAACCCCTTTGAGCTTGAAGGAACCCATAGACCCAACAATGCTGACAAGGGAGCCTTTGTAAGTTGCAACATTGGCAGCAGCATGTACTATCTACGAGAGGCAATGTGTGTCGGTGGTGGATGGAGTGAAAGTTGAAGGTGGTAGATGAGATGCTCATCAAATGGATGTTTCAATGTGTATCAATAATAGTCAATGCATTGAGTACAAAAACAGGAAAGTTTTGATGAACCATTACAAAACATTGATTCAATGACAAATAGTGTTTTAAGTCCAATTCTGGGCACCTCAATTAGCGAGGGCTTGAAAAAAGATTAACTGGAATAGTTTCAAGGATGAGGAACCTCGGTTTTATAAAAATAGATTGAGGTTATTCCCTTTAGAGAAGAGATGATTGAGAGGAAATTTGATACAGGTCCAAAGGTGTGCAGGTTGGGTGGATTGGCTGTGCTAAATAGCCAATCGTGTCCTAAGGTGTGTAGCCATGGGAAATGCAGGGTTACAGGGAAAAAGAAGGGGTTGGGTCTGGGTGGGATGATCTTTGGATGGTGGGTGTGGACTCAATAGGCTGAATGGCCTGCTTCCACACTGTAAGAATTCTATTATTTTAGGTTTTGAAAATCATGAGGTATCTAAGCAGAATAAAGGAAGGAAGCTATTCCCAGTTGTGGAATGGTTGCAAATCAGAGCGGGCAGCTTGAAGGTGACTGGTGGGACAATTAAAGGCAACATGAGGAAAAAGTTCTTTTTAATGAAATAAATCATTATGATCTGAAATGTAATACCTCAATGGGTGATGCAGACAGATTCAATTGTGATTTTCAAAACAGAATTTGCCACGTACATGAATGGAAAATGAGTGTAGTGCCACAGGAAAATACAAGGGGCTTGCTGGATTGCTTTTGCAGAAAGCCACAATAGTTTTTATGGATCACTTGGCCTCTTTCTGTGCTGTAAGCATTCTATTTTTCTATAATTAGTGCAATTAATGTGCTAAGCATACTATTTGAAGCAGTTCAATACATCCTTAACCTACACTTAAACATTTAAAAGTCTGCTAATTTTCTGCAAAGTCAGGTCTCCTAAACAGTTTCAGTCAACTGTTTGCACCTTGTTAGCTCAAAGTTGAGATTATGGATCCAAGTACTTTACACACAATAGAACATGCAATCGTTAAGTGGAATTTCCAGCTCTTATTTTCCTAGACACCTTATATAGCAGACAAATCATGTTAATGCTGCCACGTACACCAGACAAATTGTGTTCACATGATCATGCCCATTAAAAAGTGTGAGGACTGTACCAGCAAAACCTCCAACACACTACAAAGCCACATTTTATTGATAGGTGATAGTAAACATCCAACTACTGCAACTTCATATCTGACTAGAAATTGTGAAAGCAAATGAGTGATTGGGAGTTTCAGTGGAAGCATCATAATCTTTCATATTTCTACCATTTACCATTTTTATTTCAGATTTCCAATGCTGACTTTGTTCAGTCCTTTTCCTCAGACCAATGTTAGTTTTGTGTTAAAAATGCCGCAATGGGTTACTTACCAATTATTGAAGAAAGTGCTGGCCATTAAATCCTGGAATTTTTAATGATATGTAATTATGCCTTTAAGTTCCATCGGAGAACTGGTGTAGTTCTTTATAGGTGAGCAGCTAATAGAGTGACGAGACTGAACATTTAGCAAAAAATAAAATGCACGAATTGTGGCTCACAGCTGGCTTGAGATTTAATTCCGAGTAAAGGAGCAAACTGTTCCTTCCTTAGAAATCTGAGCTGCAACTTTCAGGGCAAGAAATTAGGTTTCAGTTAGCACCCGTTTTGGCTGAAACAACTCCTGTTAGAGCTCTAAACCGGCGCCTGTGGTGTATGCACATATTTGAAGGGTGATTTGCCCATGATGTCATATTGGTGAGGATGTTACTTACACTATTCAGTGAACACCTGCCAGAAATATAGGATGCACTCTTCTCAGGATCTGCGTGGTGTGGCAGAATCAGGCATCAAGTGTGATGAGGCTCATACTCCATGGATATTTGCACCTACCTTCTGTCATCCCATCATGGCACCTCCCCAAAACACTGCTCATGACTTTCAACGCAGGGCACAGATGCAAATAGCACTGTGAGACACTTTGTGTGCATGGATAGAGATCCAGCTTAAGGAATGGAACAGGCTGGCTCCTTGTTTTCTTAATGCTTGCTCACTCAGTGCTTAACATCATGTTGCACTATCCATGCCATGCCGTGCTGTTAGTGCTTCAGCCAGGGCCAAAGGTTGTCATTACTGCTGTCTCCAAAGTCTCTTTAGTGCAGACACACAGGCAGTCTGCCTGTCAGGAAGGATCTGTCTGGTGAGGTGGGGAGCCATCCTGGTAAATGACACACCGAGATGGCAAGCTAACACCAACAGCTGTCTGCGTGGCAAATGCACTGCACGTGCACTCAATCAAATAAACGTGTCGGAAAGTGGTGGCAGATAGTCCTCAGTTCAGACAAGGAGATGGGTAGGTTGCTGTCTGTCAGGGGGTCCTGGTACAGTCAGTCACAAGCACAGTCAGCACAGACTGTCCAGGGGATTGCAGTGGAAGGTGTTGCATGCAGCAGTCCCCTATAACCACAGATTACCACGGTTCATGGACTCAGCCCAACTGTTTGTTTTATTGCACTGTGGAGTCCATGGACCACGTGTATATTGGTTGTTGAGTTTCTCCCTTTTTAGTTACCTAAAGGACCTCCTGCTCTGCATTTGGTTGCACCTCAGCCCCACGCTCCTGATCTTCGGGCACCCGGTACGGAGGTGTGAGGACAGGTCAGAGGATCTCCTCGTGGGTCTGCTCCCGGGCCTGGTCCAGGCAGTGGGCCGTGGAGGGTGGTCATTATGGCTTGCCCTCATCTGCGGCTACATTCCAGCCTGGGTGTCCCTGGAGAGGGAGCATGCGGTGCCCACCAACACTCTCACTGCCTTCAAGGAGATGTGGGCACCCTGCGGAGGTTGGAGTGCTTTATTTCTACCTCCAACTCTCTTTTGATTTGAATCCCTATCCTTCCCATTCACTTCGTTTCTGCTGGAAGCATTGCCAGGCTTTGCTTGTTACTGGTTCCCTGCAGACTCATGGCCCAGAGGTCTGTCCCAGTACAGTCCTGAGGACTGTTCAGCCTGTCAATCCTGGAGGGCCAGCTAAAGTAGTGAAGGGAATTGTATATCATTAGTTGGGGAATTACTACTGACGAGAGCCCCGGGTACTCTATTCATGTCTCAATTCTCATTAGCAGCATTGCTGAGTTATTGATTCCCTCCAGTTTCGTGATATTGGTTTTAGACTAGCTTCGGGGTTTTCTGTAACTAGAGGAAGCTTGGGCCAATATTTCTGCTGGTGCATGCCTTGAGTTGACAACGTGTCGCTGTACGGTTGCTGGGGGTGAACTACCCTCCATTTTGTCACTTGTATCCATATCCTGTTGGTGACTGTCTTCAGGAAACTTTTGGTTGGTTCCATTCATGGAAAGGCTGAGATTCAGAACACCCCATGTAGGGAAATAAGAACAAGTTGTATTTGACTTTGTTCCAAGTGTTCTAAATAAGGTTCAATGGTGTGTTGTAGGCACACCAAGAGAAATAACACTGTTATTTCTTCCCATGGGATATGGGGTGAGAGAGATAATCCATTTTCCCAAATGTCTAGTCTTCCATATTTCACAGGATAAAGGTTTCCTTGCCTTTTTGGAAGGACTATTTCCCTTCCTTCCGTTCCCATTCCCAATCCCATGTCATGGAAAAGTGATGAGAACATTTTTGGACAGATCTGGTTACATTGCAATGCAGTGGAATAGTGATATCATGTATTTGATGGTTTTTTTAAATGGTGTCTTTGTATTTCTTCTCACTAGATGTGGACGAATGTGCAGATAGCAATGGTGGATGCCAGCAGATCTGTGTCAATATGATGGGGAGCTATGAGTGTCGATGCCGAGAAGGATTCTTCCTCAGTGACAACCAGCACACATGCATCTTGCGGCCTGAAGGTTAGACTCCATTTTAGTATAAATGTCATTGGATTAAAGGTAAATTAGTATGGGTTCATTTAACTTCAACATCATCATGAGCTCCTATTTTCTCAGCATTTCTTTCTCACAGAACTGATCCCTCTCAAAGAATCTGATCCAATCTGAAGGAGTGACTGTTTGATATTGGCACTGGGTCACTATTATGCAGTTGGCTCAGGACAGTAGTAGACTGATATCAGTCGCATGTTATGGTATACAAGACCTGTAAGCAGACAGTGAAGAGCTTCCATTTGTGTTCACAACCAGCCTCAATAATAAGTGCCAATACATCAAGGGTGGCACCAGCTTTTCACTTTTGGTTCCAAAATAGAAGAAAAACAGTTTCTACTGCCAGGAAGGTCAGGAACCGGAGAGTCCCACATAATAAGAAAATTTGGAAAAGAACAGGGATTAGGGTGGGGTGGGATGGGAAGGTTGCGGTGTGCGGTGAATAAGGATGTGCTGGAAAAAACTGCTGAAATGCTGGAGGTAGCAGATTCAGCTTCAACCTTGCTAAAGGGACTTGATTACACACTAAGAAAGAAACATTTGAAGTGCTAAGGAGAAAGAGTCTGGGATTGAACCTGTTCACCAAATCCCAACAGAGCAGAAGGAGGCCATTGGCCCATCGAGTCCACACTGACCCTCTGAGGAGCATCCCACCCAGACCCAGCCCCCACCATTTCCCATAACCGTATGGTTCCCATGGCTATGGCAACTAGTCTACACATTCCCAAACCTTATGGACAATTTCAGTATGGATAATTAGCCTAGCCTTACATCTTTGGACCGTTGGAGGAAATCCACGCAGATGCGGGGAGAATGTACAAACTCCACACAGAGGCTGGAATCGAACCTGGGTCCCTGGTGCTGTGAGGCAGCAATACCAGGCACAAATGAGAGGCTGAAATGTTGCTATCTCCTGAAAGTTTGTGTGTGGATTTCCACTGACTTAAATAATGATATAAATTGTAGTTCTGTTTTTGATAGGTGTTACTTCATAAGTTGCTGATTTGGAGGAAGCAAACACTCAGCACCAGTACATATTGTTATTGGATTTCCTTCCGAATTGTTCATTTCAGCTGCTAATGGCTGAGCAGGCTTTGCAAAAAGGAGTCAGTTCAGTGGATAACTTTCAAGTTTGGGTCAGAATATGAGATGCCTGAATCTCTCCCTGTAGTGGCTTTATTGTTGATGCTTTATGGATGAGAGCTTTGTGATCAGTCTGCCTTTCTGACTGGTTCTCAACCATCTGAGTGAAGAAATTTCTCCTCATCTCAGTCTTAATTGACATCCCTTAATTCTAAGACAATGCCATCTGGTCCTAAGTCTCCCGCGGGGAAAATAACCTTTCAGCATTTATCTGTCAAGCTCTTTAAGAGTCCGATATGTTTCAATGAGACCACCTCCCATTCCTCTGCACTCCAGTGACTAGAGTCCCAACCTGTTTAGCCTTTATAATCCCTCCATACCGGGAACCATCCTGGGGAATCCTCTCCGAACTGCCTCGACTAAAATGATATCTTTCCTTTATTAAGGGGATCAAAACTGCTCACAGATGTCTCACCAGCACCTTGTTAGATGCAGTAAGACTTCCCTACTCTTATACTCCAGCCCCCTTGAAATAAGGACCAACATTCCATTAGCTTTCTTGATTATCTGTTGCACCTGTGTGACTAAATTAAATGTGAATCATTTATTATTCGCTGCGCGTATCACCAGCAAGCTCTTCGAACATCCCGTTAGGCGTATTTCTCCTTTTCAAGAAGAGGATACTTACAAGGAGGTTAGACCAAAGACACAAATAAAATCAACATGTAGCAGATGCTGGAAGTCTGAATATATAAACAGAAAATGCTGGAAAACTTCATTGCAGCAGCATCTTTGGAAAGAGAGAAACAGAATTAGCGAACTGAATTCTCCCAGGTCTTCAGTTTGGAGGTGTACCGACAATTGGAACAAAGACTGTCAGGTCAACACCCTAATGGATTCCTGACCCCCTGTATTCTCTCTGGTGGGTTTGATGGCCACTACTGGACAATGATGGGAACCCAATTCCAGTTGGTAATGAGTCCCCCATCTGCCAATGTCCACATTGTAGGAAACACTCTCGCGGCCGCACAGACCTCCTGCTGTGTCAGGAAGCTGCAAATGGATCATAGAAACATAGAAGATAGGAGCAGGAGGAGGCCATTCAGCCCTTCAAGCTTGCTCCATCATTCGTTATGATCATGGCTGATCGTCCAACTTAATAGCCTCATCATGCTTTCTCCCCGTAACCTTTGATCCCATTCACCCCAGCTGCTATATCTAGCTGCCTCTTGAATATATTTGATATTTTGGCATCAATTACTTCCTGTGGTAATGAATTCCACAGGCTCACCGCTCTTTGGATGAAGAAATCTCTCCTCATCTCCGTCCTAAATGGTCCACCTCAAATTCTCAGATTGTGACCCCGGATCTGGACACACCTACCGCACACACCACCAACATCCTCCCTGCATCTACCCTGTCTAACCCTGTTAGAATTTTACATGTCTCTATGAGAACCCTCCCCCACCCTCATTTATCTGAACACCAGCAAAAGCAATCCTAACCTAGTCAATCTCTCTTCATACATCAGCCTGGTAAACCCTCGAGAGCAAAAGCATCCTCATGGGCAGTTTTGCAGCAGGGATCTCCAAGTCCAAGCAGTGGCCCATTTGAGAGTTTATACTGAGTTAGCAGGAAGGATTCATAGAGGGGATCCATTTCCAGACATGAAGCCTGATGTTTTCACACATGTTTACCCTGCTGCTCTGCCAGCAGCCTCCGTCTCTCTGAAAGTGCCTCTATGCTGCTGCTCTTGCTGATGGCCAGCTCCACAGTTTATGTTGGCTGCACTGCATGGTGCACAGAGGAATATTCTCAATGGAACACCTCCAGGGAGACCTCCAACATCCTATCGCAGCCTCTTTTGGCTTCCTGGCACAGAACTCATCCCAGCATCTGGAACAATATCCAAACAGCAGAGTGCAGCCCAACATTTTGGGTCAGTGAACTTTCAACAGACTTGAACAAGTTAAAAGGTGCCCATGCTCCTTCAGAGGGACAGCAGAAGTGTGTTGGGCTGTGACCATTCGATGAGTGTATATAATAAACAAGTACAGAAGCTGAAAAAGCAGGGAGGGAAGGAAAAGAGCAAAAGGGAAGGTCAGAGATGAGATTAAAGATGGGGGAGATTGAATGACCAAAGGGATGATAGTATAAGGAGAAAGTGAGGACTGCAGATGCTGGAGATCAGAGCTGAAAATGTGTTGCTGGAAAAACGCAGCAGGTCAGGTAGCATCCAAGGAGCAGAAGAATCGACGTTTCGGGCACGAGCCCTTCTTCAGGATGATAGTATAAGGCAAACTAGGGATGACAATGGGAGCAGTAAACAAACGAGAGGTGTGTCTAAAGGAAGTCTGAAAGGGAAAATACAAAATTATAGCCAACAGTTGCCAACCAAAAATAAACCAACAAATGATTGCGAGCAGAGGTTTGATTTGAAATTTAAAATCCAAAAGGTTGTAATCTGCCTCACTGAAAGATGACATACTAGTGGGTTTGATTAGAGGTCTATAGGACACTAAGTCCAGAGAAGCCATGCAAGCCCATGGGATACTACACCTGCCCTTTCACCTCCTCCATGCATATTGTCCAATGTTAGATGTGGTGCAGAACCACTCACTGCCAGCTAATGGGTAGTGTATAGTGGTGCCACCAATCCTTCTTTCTACTCGAACAAGAAATTTAACCAGCCCCTTACAGGCACTGTAACAAAAAAATTAGAATGTTCAAGGAAATTTTCTAAATGATAATAGAAGGTTATATTAAAATGACATTTCTAAGAGTGATGCTGAATCCCAGCCCTTGCACTACCCACTACTAATGAAATCTCTGTCTACACTTTTGAAACAAAACTTTGATCAGGTTAAACAGCTTCTGTTGGGGCACTGTAACAAAACCAAAATTTTACATACAAATCTGGAATGGGAACTTATAAAAATCAAGTTAAAATACCACTGTGCAGGGTGATGCTGCACCCAGCCCCGATGGTGCCCACATTCTCCTTCTCCAGGGATAATCAAGCCCAAATGAACAATAGAAGCATTTGAACACTGCAACCTCTCCATGGCCAGCTGCCAGACCTGTCCAGGCAGTCTTCCATTTTACTCTTTTCTGCAAAGAACTTTAAACAGCACCTGTTAGGACCAATTCTCCTTTCCATACTGGGGCTGAGACCCGATTTGGTTAACTGTGGTAGAATGAGCCACTAGGGAGACTTCAAAGGAATAGACACTGGTCTTAACAAGGCTAGTTTATTGTAATAAGTGCAAGTTATTTAATCCTAAAAATAACTTGCTAATCAGGTGACAGTGATGACACGTCTGTCTCCATTGGGTTCCAGAGTTAAACTCTTATTCTTCCCACTGAAGCCTCTATGACATTATTAGATTGGGTGGAGCTTAATGCAGTCTCCAACATTTACCCTTTCAGAATCATTACAATATCAAGATCCCAACCATTCCTTTCAAGTAAAACTGATACACTTGTACTTCTTTCAATTCAGTATAGAGTACTGTCAGTCCACAGTGAAGTTTCCTCTGCATGGGGGAGACCAAACACAGTCTGGGTAACTGCTATAGGCATCATCAATGTTCAGTCTGTAAGCACAGCCCAGAGCTTCTAGTCACATGTCATTTTAATTTCACACTTCTCTCTCGCTCTTAGCTCTCTGTCCTTGGCTTTCCACGTAGTTCTGCTGAAAATCAACCTGATCACAAGGGCCCTCATCTTTCTTTATGGCATTTTACTATCTCCCTGACATGACATTGTGGTTAACAATTTCAACTTGTAACTTCTGCTGCTATTTTTGTTGTCTGTTTATTTTTGGTTGGCAGCTTTGATAATGATTTTGCCTTTTACCCATTAAGAATTCCTTTCACAAAAAGTTCCTTTTTTGTTTCTTTATGTCTACCATCACCATCTCAATTTGCCTTGCATCTCTTTTATAATTTACTCTGTCTTTTATTGATATTTATTGAAAAGAAAAATTGAAGATGCTGAGAATGTTACGTAAAAATGGAAATGCTGGAAACAATGCAAATGCCTACTCATACTTCTGGGAACACACATTGGTTAAAGCTTCTTTAGTAAACTTTCCAGCTGAATTGCATCCTGGAAGGTCCCATTCTGCTCGAGTGGAAACCCAGAAAACAGGAATCTGCTTCACCTTTCAGAACATGGGAATGCAACCACCCGCAGGTTCACTTCCAAGTCACTCACCACCCTAACTCGGAACGATATCGCCGTTCCTTAACAGTCTGTGGGCCTAAACTCTGGAATTCCCTCCCCTGTAGCATTGTGGTCAACCTACACCAAATGGACTGCAGGAATGCAAGAAGGCAGCTCACTTTCTTAAAGGCAACTCGGAAAGGATAATAACTACTGGGCCAAAGGGGCCCAAAACAGGTGCTGGTAGACTGTGTGTTTCCAAGATTTTCTGTAAATCCTTTAGAAAGCACTTTTGTAATTCCCCTGTCTTCCTGTCAAATCACTATTTGATATTTAAGCTGGATCCTTGATTTGCCACAAGTCATAACCCCTCATTTTTCAGCCGTTGGGGAGTTGTACGGTGGCTCACTGGGCAGCAGTGGTGCCTCACAGCGCCAGGAGCCCCAGATTCAATTTCATCCTCGGGCGACTGTTTGTGTGGAGTTTGCATATTCTCCCCGTGTCTGCATGCGTTTCCCCCGGGTGCTGCAGTTTCTTCCCACAGTCCAAAGATGTGCAGGTTAGGTGGATTGGCCATACTAAATTGCCCATAGTAACCAGGGATGTGCATTAGCCATGGGAAATGCAGGGATAGGGAAGGGGGCTAGGTCTGGGTGAGATGCTGTTCAGAGGGTTGGTATGAACTTGACGGGCCGAATGACCTACTTCCACACTGTATAGATTCCCTGCGCTGTCCATACAGGAGCTCAGTGAGTGTACTCTCCACAGGGAGCGTAACCTAGCTACACAACTCATGCTGTGCCGAATTGAAGTGACCTTGGCATGCTACCAGACACAGGCAGCATTGGTACAGGAAACCTGGGCACACCTGGGAACCTAAAGGCTTTTCGATGGGAGGGGTAGAATGGACGCCATTCAGAAGAAAACTCAATGGAACCAAAAACTCAAAAATCTGATGTAAACCAGAACTGCTATGAAAGCTTTTGGAGATGAGTCAGCAGGTCAAACAACCTCTGTGGAAATTAAAGAAAAGTTAAGCATTCAGTTCAATAACTTCATCAGACTTACTGAAAAATGAATTCATATACTTTTTGCCGTTTTATAGTACAGTAAGTTTTTCAACCAATGAATGTTAACGTTTGGAGTTCTATTTCAAGCAGTTAGAAGCCAACAGGTTTTCATTGATGTGCTGTTCGATCCCCAACTGAAACTTGACAATTTGTGTAAATTGATATCATATGTAGAGTACAAACAAATGGGTAGGAGCCTGGACAGTGCAGTCTTCCCTGGAGTGAGGTGGATGTAACAAGAACTTGCTCTGTATGAATGATAAATGATAGCTTGGCAACCAATAAATTGTGTTGTTCTTGACTGAGTATCTTCCCTTTTTTATCCAAGGCATAGCATACTTAAATGGCAAGGTTGGTTCTCACTCTCCATTAGGGAAACATTTATTAGTAGATCAGCAAAAATCTATAGAGATTTTCCTTGGTGCTGTCAGAAGCCTTTGTGGTTGTTTTCCCTTCCCTTGCTTCCAAATAAGCTATTTCATTAAAAAGGATGTTGGCAATGAACACTGCTGGCATGAGATCAATAACACTCACCAATAAAGCTTTGAAACAGCCAGGCCACTTTTTATTCAATGTATGAAGTTGATCCTTGGCAATATCAGCCTGTTAACCTGATGCTGAAATCACTGAAATGGCAGCTCAAGAAGCAGCAATGCTTCATGCAAACGGTCTGTCTATCCCTGACTTCGATCTGGAAGACGTTTCCTTGCAGAACCCTTTGTTGCCTCATGTAATTGACATTTGTGCGCCCTCTTCAGGCACAGCCTGGTGCAGACATTCTGACAAATCAGATCTAACTGCAGGATGGGACAAAAGGATTGGAGTTTATTTTCCCTCTGCGTGGCACCTATTTGTGAGCAAGACCCATACTTGTTTCAACTTATCAGGAAGATTGAAGCTTTATCAGACCTTGAGCCTTGCTTAGATAGAGTCATAGATTCACAGAGATGTACAGCACTGAAACAGACCCTTCGGTCCAGCTTGTCCATGCCGAGCAGATATTCTAACCAAATCTAGTCCCATTTGTCAGACTAGGCCCATTTCCCTCTAAACCCTTCCTATTCATGCACCCATCTAGATGCCTTTTTAATGTTGTAATTGTACCAGCCTCCACCACCTCCTCTAGCAGCTCATTCCATACACGTACCACCCTCTGTGTAAAAAGTTTGCCCCTTATGCCACTTTTATATCTTTCCCCTCTCACCCTAAACCTATACTTTCTAGTTCTGGACTCCCCAACCCCAGGAAAAAGGCCTTGTCTATTTACCTTGTCCATGCCCTTCATGATTTTATAAACCTCTATAAAGTTATCCCTCAGCCTCCAACACTCTAGGGAAAACAGCCTATTCAGCCTCTCCCTACAGCTCAAATCCTCCAACCCTAGCAACATCCTTGTAAATCTTTTCTGAACCCTTTCAAGTTTCACAACATCCTTCCGATAGGAAGGGGACCAGAATTATACGCAGTATTCCAAAAGTGGCCAAACCACTGTCCTGTACAGCCACAACATGACCTCTCAACTCCTATACTCAATGCTTTGTCCAATAAAGGAAAGCATACCAAATGCCTTCTTCACTATCCTATCTACCTGTGAGTCCATTTTCAAGGAATTATGAACATGCACTTCAAGGTCTCTTCATTCAGCAACACTCCCCAGGAGTTTACAATTCAGTGTATAAGTCCTGCTCTGATTTGCTTTTCCAAAATGCGGCACCTCACATTTGCCTAAATTAACTCCATCTGCCACTCCTCAGCCCATTGGGCCCATCTGATCAAGATGCCGTTGTATTCTGAGGTAACCTTCTTCGCTGTCCACTACATCTCCAATTTTCGTGTCATCTGCAAACTTGCTAACTAAACCTCCTATGTTCACATCCAAATCATTTATGTAAATGACAAAAAGCAGTGAACCCAGAACCGATCCTTGTGCACACCACTGGTCATTGGCCTCCAGTCTGAAAAGCAACCTCCCACTGCCACTCTCTGTCTTCCAGCTTTGAGCCAGTTCTGTATCCAAATAGCTAGTTCTCCCTGTATTCCATGAGATCTAACCTTGCTCACCAGTCTCCCGTGGGGAAACTTGTTGAAGTCCATATAGATCACATCCACTGCTCTGCCCTTATCAATGCTCTTTGTTACTTCTCCAAAAAACTCAATCAAGTTCGTGAGACATCATTTCTCACGCACAAAGCCATGCTGACTATCCCTAATCAGTCCTTGCCTTTCCAAATACATGTACATCCTGTCCCTCAGAATTCCCTCCAACAACTTGTCCATCACTGATGTCAGGCACACTGGTCTATAGTTCCCTGGCTTGTCCTTACCACCTTTCTTAAATAGTGGCACCATGTTAGCCAACCTCCAGTCCTTTGGCACCACACCTGTGACTATCGATGATACAAATATCTCAGCAAGGAGACCCAGCAGTCACCTCCCTAGCTTCCCACAGACTTCTAGGGTACACGTGATCAGGTCCTGGGACTTTATCCACTTTTATGCATTTCAAGACATCCAGCACCACCACCTCTATAATATAGACATTTTTCAAAGTGTCACCATCTATTTCCCCACATTTTGTATCTTCCATGTCCTTTTCCACAGTAAACACTGATGCAAAATACTTGTTTAATATCTCCCCATCTCCTGCGGTTCCAAACATAGGCTGCTATGCTGATCTTTGAGGGGCTCTATTCTATCCCTAGTTACCCTCTTGTCCTTAATGTATTTATAAAATTCCTTCTTTCCTCTCTCTTTGACTGTCTTTCAGACTGAGTCTGATAGTAACCGAGATTGGAAATTGATTGTATTCTTGGCGAGTTCTACCTCAAGGACCGTGCCTTCATTCACTTCACTCTCAACCCTTCTCCATCACTGCCAGAGAATTGCAGTTGATGTGCATTAGGACATTATGAATATCTTCTGAATCAGCTGTAATCCTCATAAAAAACTGGTATTTGTTTCAAAAAGGTACCAGTTCTTTGGTGTTTTGAATCCATTCCTCTGCTATAATAACCAAATAAACAGTCAGCACCAGTATGCTATCTCACTGATCTGATTCAAAATCGTTTCAAGGCTCAAGTGAGCAGCAAATTGTAACATCACAGAAATGAATTGTGGGATATATCAGTGGAAAGTTAATGAATTCAGTTCATGCAGTTTAAAGAACACAAAATTCCCTGAACATTTCATTCATATGTCAGATTTACAGAAATTTCCCACTGAGGGGGTCAAAGACACCTGAGTTCAATTCAGTTTTTAATTCATTTATTTGTAACAAATGCTTCCTTTTCTTCTGGTAGTTGTTACATCACAGCAAAACAGCAAATTTGGAGATTTGAGTTGAAGAAATGAAGGGAGGCCATTCTAAAGAAGCGGGTGTTTTGTGGACTTGCAGTTGGCTCTGCCCCTTGTCACTGCCCCAGAAAGTCTAGAGAGTCTACCTTTGGGTAGTTCTGCTGTTTGGACAGCTCATTATATGTAAAATATAGTGACACAAAATGAATAGAGCCTTATACTTTAATGAAACCTCAAATTCCTAATGGTTTTTACAGCCTATGTAATGATATGTTCTGGGAAGCCATGGATGATTTATATGATACTATAAAAGCCACCTGCATGATGGCTACATAGTAGCAGCACAGAATGTGGGAACATTTTATCTTGTTATTGGAAGTTAATAAAATGCTGAGCTTCTGATTAGAGTTTCCAAGTGATATGCTGTAAATATATTTGGGAGCAAGTTCGATTCTCTCATTTCAGGAGCAAGTTTGATATTTGACTTTTTCTGGTGTTAATTGCTATGGTATTACATTCCTATCAAGGACAAACTGTTTTACTTACAAACACATTGTATGTTAGCTGTAGTACAGTCATTAACCTGAGATAGCCTTACACCTTTGCATCCTGTAGTCTGCAGCTTTACTTAGCTATTTAAATACTAGTCATATAAACCTCCAAAGGGTTTAGTTTCCCCTATTTAATTCCCCTACTTCAATTCCTTTCCACTCTATTTTAATGTTGCTGTTAAGCTAATGTTGAAATTTTGTACAAGCACATTAAGCTGTACACTACCAAAGGAAATTAACCCTGGAATGTGTAGATAGTCTGTTCCTAAGTGATAGGAATGAGGAATATGTAATATGTGGTTCAGTTTAAAGCACTAATTTCCAGATATAAGCATTGATTTTGATTTTAAAGGTAATTTTGTGATGGGCACTGCAGTTGTTGCTATGGCTGGTACAGATTCAAATCAGGAATACATGGGAAGTGTAATGAATTAGGCAGGGTGGTGTCAAATCCAGGCTGTAACTTCTTCTAGTAGGAGAGAGGAATAATTGATGGGCAAAAATTAATTCTGGGTATCAATAATGTTAGGGTTAGGGCTAGTTTCAAGTAACGTTGCTAATAGATTGGTAGGGGTGGCATGGTGCCTCAGTGGGTAGCACTGCTGCCTCACAACACGAGAAACCTGGATTCAATTCCACCCTTGTGGAGTTTACGCATTCTCCCCATATCTGTGCGGGACTTTACTGCATGTTACGGTTTACACCCACAGTCCAAAGATGAGCAGGTTGGGTGGACAGGCCATAGGAAATGCAGAGTAGGTGTGGACTCAGTGGGCTGAGTGGCCTGCTTCCACACTGTAGCCATTCTATGATTTTAGCCCAACTTCCATGAATGGAGAAGATATTTGTTTGTAGGGTAAATAAAAATTAGGAGCCAGAAATATAAGATCGTCACTAATAAATCCAGCAAGAAGTTCAGAGAATGGTTAGAATGTGGAACTCGTTACTATATGAATGGTTGAGAATAATAACAGGAACATTTGATGAGAAGCTGTACAAATACATGATGGAGACAGAATTAGAAGCATATATTGATGGGCTGACATGAAGTAAGGTGAGAGGAAGCTCAGATAGAGCATAAACTAGTTGAGCTGAGAGGTTTTGTGTTGTAAGTGCTTTATAATTTTCCATTGACTCCAGACTCAGGCAACCAAATGATGAATAGGTTTGTGGGGAAAGGGTGTAGGGAGGAGGAGGTAAAGATACACACACGAATGGGAAAATACCTAAACATTCCCAGTGAAATCATGTATTTGTGGAACTGATTGAATCTTGAATCCTGCTCATATTAAGGACATGACTCCTCTGTTTTATGATAATTTTCAGTTTTGAAAACGATGACGATCACAGTTGAGGATATTGAATTGATCCATTCTAAGCCCATCATTGAAAAGATTTTTGAAATTTGTTGACCCACCGGCCCTCCATATGCCAAGAAAAGACCTTCAAGTCCAAAGAACAAGAGTGAGAGTCAGATTTATTTTTACATTGGTGAAGAAATCCAAAGATGACTGAATCCAGCATAAGGTTTTGTTTTGAACACTCACAACTTCTCTTCCATTAAAATTTGTGACTGGTTCTACTATTTAGTTCCGGATATTGGCCTTTAATTTGGGCAGTTTCACTTTATTGATAAATTCTAATGAAAAATCATTGACCTGATACATTAACTCAAAAAATCCTTCCTGTGCACGTTACCTGATCCGTTGAGTATTTCCATCGATCCATTTTAATTTCAGATTTCTAGCATTTGTAGTATTTTGATGTAATATTTAAGTCTTAACATTGCTGTAGATTCTAAGCAGTAGATAACGAGATCAACTAAGCAAGTTTCATATTGGGTTTTTCTATGTGAGCCCTGGTGAGTTTTCACCTGCAATCTCCTCAAGCTCTCCATCAATACTTATGGCACCAGAGGGGTGTGGTCCCTGCTCAATGTATTCCCCCACTTGACACTGGTTGAAGTACTGGCCACTACCATGAACTCCAGTCATCAGTGCCACTTGTAAAGCCCTGGGGTACATCTGGTCGAGTGTTGCCAATGTGGAGCTGCCCTGCGCAGTTCATTTTATTTGCATCAGATATGTCAGGCAGAGGGTAATTGGCACACCGCTTTGCTGACAGGGACCTGAAGGTTCTGCTGGATTGAGGTTGGGGGGAATATGGTCACTGCGGATGGAATGTGTCTGATGGAGGTAAAGAGGAACAAGTGGAAAGCTGGAGTTGCCAGGTACTGCTCTGACTTCAGCGTCAACACTGCGGCTGTCCCATTTCAAAATGGGGATGGGGGAATGGGAAGCTCCATATCAACAAGGCAAGATAGCAACATCATGAGACGTTAATCTGTACAAATAGATCTATGTCACCGATGAGAATCTTGTCTCACTGTTTAACACTTGGTTGGAAAATTATAATTTTGCTCCTCACTGACCATCTCTCACAATTCTCTCTATTTTTTCATCAATGCCCACCTTGTTCAGGAACTGGGAAGATTCTGCTCACAGTCGATCATGAGCAGAGAAATTCTCTATATTGCCTTAAGCAATTTTGATCTCAAAACTAATGAGATCCAATGAATTATTTAGTCATTATTATATTGCTGTTTACAAGAACTTACTCTGCTCATATTGGCTGCTGCAGCAGTAACCACAAAAGCAGTTTGTTGGCTGTAAGGCATTTTGGGGCATTTTGAGCTTGTGAAATATCCTGTAGGAATACAAGTCGTTCTTTATCCACCGAGTGAAGCAGAATATTATTTTTATATTTCAAGGCAGCTGGGTTCTTGTTGACACTGTGGTGTTAGACATCCTTCAGACTCTTGAACGCTCAGAATGAACAATGTCTAATCATAAGCCAACAGTTCGAGCCAGCAGAGATTGCTTCTGGGTTTTCAATGATTTTTGTGGACATTGTTCAATGTTTGCAGAGGTAACAAACTGACCAAAGAGTTTGCCGCAGTCTCACATTTCAGTATTAGTGTTTTGGGGATGCTGTTAAATAGATTGTTGATGTTGTGTAGGTCGGAAGAATATTTTTGCGCTGTGTAAAATAGAATGTTTTTGACATTAAAAAGAAAACTTCATTCAAAGACAGTGTCGTTTGACA
Organism: Chiloscyllium plagiosum; assembly: GCF_004010195.1. NCBI lineage: Eukaryota > Metazoa > Chordata > Chondrichthyes > Orectolobiformes > Hemiscylliidae > Chiloscyllium > Chiloscyllium plagiosum. The sequence continues at coordinate 38,035,303 of NC_057735.1, read as the reverse complement.
CTTCAATCTAGTTATACTGCTCTCTCCTTGTTCATTTTATAAGACTCTTAACCAATTGTGGAAACACTCCACATTGACTGGTTAGAGTGGTGGCTGAGTGGGGGGGAAGGCCCACAGACTTTGTCACTGGCCTCTTGACAGTCCACAATATCTCAGCAGCTGGCCTTGTACTTATGTTTGCTCTTGCTAGTATATGAAAACTCAAGTCAGTACAATACTCTTTCAATTAAACACTTACATCCACACAAGTAAGTGCTGAGTGAATACAGCTGAAGTATTTATTATGGCCTGGATACTGCAAGGATAAGTGTTTATATTTGGCATCCTATTCACTCAGCTCTATTGATTAAGTAGCTGAGGACTCTTTTTTTTTTCCCTTCTAGGTCCATCTTCAAAGCTGCATTTTCTCCTGTTGCAACAACCCACAACTTTGCTGACACAGGGTACTGACAGAATCATAAAATCATAGAATGATTTAACACAGAAGATGGTTAATCATGTTTCTGTGAGTTCTTTGAAAAACTATTTAAGTCGGGTCCACTCCCCTGTTATTTCCCCATGCAAAGGTTTCATGTCAAGTATTTATCCAATCCCCTTGTATATTTGTTTCCATAACTCTTTCAGGCACTGTATTCCAAATTATAGGAACTCAGTGATTTATTTTCTTCATGTCACCTCAGATTCCTTTTCCAACTATTTCAGATCTCTGTTCACTAGTTACTGACCTTTCTGTCACTAACCCTCATCCTCTGGCTACTGTCCTTTCTGTCACTAACAACATTTTTTTCTTTCCGTACCCTCTATCAAAACCCTGTATTATTTTAAAAACCTTTATTAAATACCCGTCTGGCCTTCAATGCTCGAAGAAAAATAATCTCAGTCTCAGTACTGTCTTCACAAAATTGGAGTCAATCACCCTCGGTATCATTTTAATAAATCTCTGTAACAAACTCTCAAAGGTTGCAAACTAAGTCCGAAAGACTTGTGTGCAGAACTGGTTACACTATTCAAACTGGGGCATGACCAATGGTTCGTAAAGATTTTGCCATGTGCTTTTGGACTTTATGCTTCTACTAACAAAGCCACAGAATCCTTGCGTCTAATTTATGGCCTTCTCAACTGGTTCTCCCACCTTCAAGGGTTTGTGTGTATACAGCCCCAGGACTCTCTGTGGGACACCCCTTTATAATTGAAGGATTTCCTTTATATTGCCTTCCCTCATTATTCTTTCCAAAATGAGTTATGTTACACTTTTTTGCATTAAACATTTCATCTGTCATGACTCTATCCACCTTGCCAGCCAGTCTACGTCTTTCTGAAGTCTGTTACCCTTTGCTTCATTCTTCAATCCCTTTCTGAGTTTTGTGTGAGCTGAAAATGTAATGTTAGTTTATACCAAAATCAAGTTTGTTAATAAAAGTAAAAAGCTGCAGTGATCCCAACACTCACCCCTGGAAGAATGTTTGCTGGGGTGAGCCATAGTGCAGAAGGCGATCATCATTGTTCACCATTACTCTTCACTTTCCATCCCTTAGCCAATCTCATATTCACCCAGCTACTGCCCCTTTAATCCCATGGTTTACAATCTTGTGAACAATCTAATATGTTGCACTTTATGAAATGTCATTTGGGACCCCAGATACATGATATCAATCATAATAAGATCATGAGAAATTAGGAATAGGTATGGTTCAGGACCTGTACCACTATTCATTGCTGAACATGGTCTCAGAGCCACTTTCTTGACTGTTGCCAATAGCCCATGACTCCTTTGTCAAAGAAAACTCTGTCTACCTCAGCCTTCACTAGATTCAATAATGCCCACTTTGACTGCTCTCTGTAGAAGAGAATTCAAAGACTAATGACCCTCCCAAGAGAAGACATTTCTCCTCCCCTCCATCTTAGAGGAAGTAACCCCCACGTCTAGATTTCCTGAACAGAAAACATATTTTCAGTATTCACATCGTCAAATATGATTTGTGCTTGATAAATCTGGGTTTGGAGGGATATGGGCCGGGTGCTGGCAGGTGGGACTAGATTGGGTTGGAATATCTGGTTGGCATGGATGGGTTGGACCGAAGGGTCTGTTTTCATGCTGTACATCTCTATGACTCTATGACTACGTTTCTTTCATTAACCAAAAGAGCAATTCAATTTTACCCAGGTTATACACAGTTTTCCCACCATGAGCATTGAACTAACTGGCCTACAGTTCTTGGATCTGTACAAGATAATACATGGCTTGGAAAAGGTGGACACTAGGAAATTGTTTCCGTTAGGTGAGGAGACTAGGACCCGTGGACACAGCCTTAGAATTAGAGGGGGTAAATTCAGAACAGAAATGCGGAGACATTTCTTCAGCCAGAGAGTGGTGGGCCTTTGGAATTCATTTCTGCAGAGTGCAGTGGAGGCCGGGACGCTAAATGTCTTCAAGGCAGAAATTGATAAATTCTTGATGTCACAAGGAATTAAGGGCTACGGGGAGAATGCGGGTAAATGGAGTTGAAATGCCCATCAGCCATGATTGAATGGCGGAATGGACTTGATGGGCCGAATGGCCTTCCTTCCACTCCTATGTCTTATGGTCTTATCCCCTCCTCACTCTTTTTTGGGGCAGAACAGTGGCTCTGTGGTTAGCACTGCTGCCTCAGAGCGCCAGGGACCCGGGTTTGATTCCAGCCTCTGGCGACAGTCTGTGTGGAGTTTGCACATTCTCCCTGTGTCTGCGTGGGTTTCTCCGGGTGCTCCAGTTTCCTCCCACAATCCAAAGATGTGCAGGTTAGGTGAATTGGCCATGCTAAATTGCCCATAGGTTTCAGGGATGTGTAATCTAAGTGCATTAGTCAAGGGTAAATATAGGATAATAGAGTAGGGAACAGTCTGTTACTCTTCGGAGGATGGGTGTTTACTCTTTGGGCCGGAGGGCCTGTTTCCATACTGGAGGGATTCTATGATTCAAAGATGTAATGTCTGCAGTCTATTAGTCCTCTCCCACTTGTCCCTTATCTAAGGAATATTGACAATTCTGGTCGTAGCCTCCACATTTCCCACCTTCTTTCAGCCATCAGGATGCATCCTATTCAGAGCACTTGACTTTTCTACTTTTGCACTGCCTGTCTTTTGAAGCCCTCATCTTTACCTTTTAATGTGTGTCGTGGGATGGCCTTGCTGAGACTTTCCTTCAAAAGAAGAACTTATCCAACTCATTTTGATTTGCTCATCTCAGATACATACTAAGTGCAGGGCAGATGAAGAAAGAAAGTAAAATCAGTGTGGAAATAAGAGTGTCTGTGTAAATTAATGAGTTAGTCAATGAACTGGAGGCTGGACAAAACTTGGAACAGAATTTAATGCAGTCTGTTTTCCAGCAAATAAAAATTTTACTCAACAGTAGCAAAAAAGATCTATTTACAAAGTCTATAGTAAAATCGTCCATGAACTAGACTGAAACAGCCCAACTTTCCTCAACAAAAGCATGTTAGTTCTATATCAAAACATGGGAAACGGGGAAAGTTACTTGACACACATAGTCTGTGTTCATTCAGTCCCAATCACTTCTGACAGTTCAATCTCCAGTGATAGAGTCATAGAGATGTACAGCATGGAAACAGACCCTTCAGTCCAAGATATCCCAACCCAATCTAGTCCCATCCTGCCAGCACCCGGCCCATATCCCTCCATACCCCTCCTATTCATATACCCATCCAATTGCCTTTTAAATGTTGCAATTGTACCAGCCCCCTCCACCACTTCCTATGGTATCTCATTCCATACACGTACCACCCTCTGCATGAAAAAGTTGCCCCCTCTCACCCTAAACCCTCTAGTTCTGGACTCCCCGACCCCAGGGAAAATACTTTGCGTATTTACCCTATCCATGCCCCTCATAATTTTGTAAACCTATATAAGGTCACCCCTCAGCCTCTGACGCTCCAGGGAGAACAGCCCCAGCCTGTTCAGTCTCTCCCTGTAGCTCAGATCCTCCAACCCTGGCAATATCCTTGTAAATCTTTTGCACGCAATATTCCAACAATGTCCTGTACAGCCGCAACATGACCTCCCAACTCCTGCACTCAATACTCTGACCAATAAAGGAAAGCATACCTATCTACCTGTGACTCCACTTTCAAGGAGCTATGAACCTGCACTCCAAGGTGTCTTTGTTCAGCAACATTCCCTAAGTGGAGGTTGGGTTGGTGGGGGGTGTGGATCTGACAAGGGAGTCACGGAGGGAGTGGTCTTTACGGAACGCTGATAGGGGTGGGGAGGGAAATATATCCTTGGTGGTGGGGTCCGTTTGGAGGTGGCGGAACTGACGAAGGATGATCCGATGTATCTGGAGGTTGGTGGGGTGGTAGGTGAGGACAACCTCCACTCCCGGCACCTTCCCCTGCAACCGCAAAAAATGCAAAACTTGCACCCACGCCTCCCCCCTCCCTTCCCTCCAAAGCCCCAAGGGATCCTTCAATATCCTTCAGAAATTCACCTGCACCTCCACACACATCATTTACTGCATCCACTGCACCCGATGTGGCCTCCTATACATTGGGGAGACAGGCCGCCTACTTGCGGAACGTTTCAGAGAACACTCTGGGACACCCGCACCAACCAACCCAACCACCCCGTGGCTGAACACTTTAACTCCCATCCCGCTCCACCAAAGACATGCAGGTCCTTGGCCTCCTCCATCGCCAGACCATGGCAACATGACGCCTGGAGGAAGAGCGACTCATCTTCCGCCTAGGACCCCTCCAACCACAGGGGATGAATGCAGATTTCTCCAGCTTTCTCATTTCCCCTCCCCCCACCTTTTCTCAGTCCCAACCCTCAGACTCAGCACCTTCTTCTTGACCTGCAGTCTTCTTCCCGACCTCTCCGTCCCCACCCCCTCTCCGGCCTATCACCCTCACCATAACCTCCTTCCACCTATCGCATTCCCAACGCCCCTTCCCCAAGTCCCTCCTCCTTACCTTTTATCTTAGCCTGCTTGGCACACCCTCCTCATTCCTGAAGAAGGGCTTATGCCCGAAACGTCGATTCTCCTTCTCCTTTGATGCTGCCTGACCTGCTCCGCTTTTCCAGCAACACATTTTTAAGCTCTGATCTCCAGCATCTGCAGTCCTCACTTTCTCCAAGTTAAAATCCCTGACCATAACCACCCAATTATTCTTACAGATAGCTGAGATCTCCTTACAAGTTTGTTTCTCAATTTCCCTCTGCCTATTAGGGGGTCATGATGATTCAGATTATGATGGTGTCACTCTGTGCAGCTGTTTTTAATATATTTCTCTCTAAGGGGAGCAGTAAGATTTCTGATTGACTCAGTCCAACAGTATTGATCTAAATGAAATCTATACATAAAATGCTTATTGCCTTCATACCTGGGGCATGACTAATAAGGATGAAGGATAGCTGGTAGATATTTGTACTATGTTCTTGGACAGCAGAAGTCACTGTGGTAATAGGGGAGAGTTTAAAACAAATTCTTGGAAGACACTCCTCTGTGCTATTCTGACAGCAGCTAATCGTGGATACTGGAATAAGTACAGTAAAAAAAAAACAAAATACAGGCTTTTTTTTAAAAAAAATATTTTTCAACTCTTAAATCCCACAACTCCCTGTTAATAATTGTATGTGGGACTCTGAGATGCTGAGTATGGATAAAGCATGGACATGCAGTCAGTTTTGTGGCTGATGTATACCTGAAGACAGCATGGTAGCAGCTAAATTCAAAGTGGGAATTCAGAAACTACTGAGGAAGGGATGCTGCTTGGTTTCAGACTGAGGGACAGTGTTGTGCTTTGGTTCAAAGATCCCTCTGAGGTTCAGGCCACTACGCCGGCTCAGAGATGAACTCCACTGAAATATTTGGCTTGGTAACTTTGCTCCATGGACCTGCTCAGTTAAGATGTGATGTTGATGCTGAAGGTGATTTGTGGGAGACCTGTTTTATTCTGTACTTCTAACCTTTAAAAATAGAGTAATAGAGTTTGTGCAGATGGACAATAAATCTTTGGGAAATTTTGAATAGCCTCCTCTCTTACAGTCTTGACTCTTCCTTCTGTAATAGAATTGATGGCATTACATATACCATTGCATATTGTACCACACAAGTATAAACAGTACTTCTGCTTTTATTTTAAATGGGCGAGGAGGAGGAATGGCTAGTAATTTTCCTCATCCCAATCTGGAAATGTGGCACTGATATGTCAATCCCAGTGGCTCCATCACTGGTGTTTTCTTGTTGGTCACTGTGTCATTGTGCATAGCTTATTTTTAAGCTGTGTCTTAAGCCAAGCAGACCCTTTGCCCTTGAGGACTTACCATCAACTGGTTCCAATGATTGGATTTGTCAGGGTTTGAGTTGATTGAAGTGCATCAGTAAGAAACAATTCATTCTTATCCCTCAGAATAGTGGCTGGTAGAAAGTTGAGGATTGTTCAAAAGCGCACATCACAGAATTTTAAAAAATGTCAAGAGAAACATCTAAATCCTTGGCTGCCTCTCTTTTGTATTGATAATGATGGTGCATAATGTAAAATGCGTTTTGAAACTTTTAGAACCATTTGTGGCTAACTTTTTATTTACGACCTAAATGTTGCTGCATTTTCTGTTCCCCTGACAGTGCTTTTTATCAAAGTCTAAGGACAGGAAGCTGAAGATAAATGTTGTCTGACCTTATTTAATATAAGAGATCATTTCATTGTGTTTTTACTGAATGTGTGCAATTGCATTTGTTGTTAATTAGTGGCATGGACAATAAGGCAAATTGGTGACAGATGTGAGACTGACAAATGCCAATTATGACTAGAAGCCTGGAGGACTGACATTTCTTTGAACCTTGCAGAGCAGGAACATATTTTCCATAATCTAATGTTTACAATAATGATCACTTTTATAAAATAAAGTGCTGGAGCAGACAAGAATAAATTAGAGAAAACATAACCATCTTCCTGCATAGCCATCTTACATTTTTGATGTATGCAGAGCATAAATGAGACACAGGTCTTTGTCTGCAAGTATAACTGGACAGGAAATTCTGCAGATAAAGTGGGCTGTCCAAAGTATTGAATTTGGGCTCTATTTCATGTACTTCTGTGCAATCATTTTTGAAGGAGCAATGGAACAATGGTGTGTTCGAGGGGAATTGATGAAACTGCATTTTCAGAATGTTTTCCAGTGCTATGAGCAGTGTCAGGGTAGCTTACAGGAGGACTGTTGGTCACTCGGGATCCAAACGAAACTGGTAATATTACCAAGTTTCATATCAGTGCTTGGTGAAGTTAAAGAAGCTGCTGTTAACATTAAAATTATTTCCACTTCCAAAGTTGAATTTTAATCTGGGATTACCAGCTTAATTTTACGGAGGAGAAAGTGAGGTCTGCAGATGCTGGAGATCAGAGCTGGAAATGTGTTGCTGGAAAAGCGCAGCAGGTCAGGCAGCATCCAGGGAACAGGAGAATCGACGTTTCGGGCATAAGCCTGAAGAAGGGCTTATGCCCGAAACGTCGATTCTCCTGTTCCCTGGATGCTGCCTAATTTTACGGAGGGTCATTCGTAGTGGTTTCTTATGTTTAACCTTTCTTATGTTATTCACATTTCATGGATCCTGCACAAATATTTGTTCAGAGGTTAACCATTGAAAGGCAGGTAGCAAACGACAGAACCTGAGCTAATCTTTGCACAATCTTGTAGGGTTTTATTTACAGTGATGTACATTGCAAACAAGCACCTCCTAGACCAGCAACCACAGTTTCATTCCTTTCCTATTTTTGGGAGCACATGTAAAATCCTAATGCCCAAAGCTTGCAAACAATGAAATACAACTAACACTCTCTTTCTGTTCATTTTCCATCAGCAGTAATGTGCATATATAGAGTGCTTTTAAGAGACAAAAATGCTACCAAGCAATGCACAAAAGCTTCATCAGATGAAATTGATGCTGAGCCAATGGAGGAGATATTAGGAAGAGTGCCTAAAAATTTGGTTGGATCAGAAGTAGGGTTTTAAAGTAGAAATGGAGATTGGGAAAGAGATAACTTTAGCAATGGAATTTGAGAGTTTAGAACCCAGGCAGATGGTGGCATAGCTGCCAGTGTTGAGGTAGAGGAAGCGGGAGATGTACTAGAGTATGGGGTCAAAGAATCACAGAGTCCTCTGAGAATATAGGACTGGAGAATGGAGCAGAGAAAGGTAGGAAGCATACTATGCATGGATTTAAACATAAGGATAAGAACTTTAATTCAAAGCTTTGGAGGAACAGAACCTCGGATTAATGGATGATGAATGACTCAGTGTGCCACAGCATATGTGCAGAAGAGGTTTGGATGAACTGTAGTTTATGGAGATCGGGAGTCCGGCTAGAGGAGCAGTACAGTTATTGAATCTGGAGGTGACAAAAGATTTCAGAGACTGCTGGACTGAGGCATGTGCAGAAATGAAGATAGATGGTCTTTGAGGTGAAGAAGATATGAAGTCAGAAACACAACTTGGGATCAAAATGGATGTTCAAGCAGTTTAGTTCAACTTGATGCAGAGGCCAGGGAATGATATAGAATGGGAGCAAGTTTGGGAAGCTGAAGATGGGAAATGAAGATGATTGGTACAGACATCCCCAAATTTCAGTGTTACTGACAAATATCAATGATTTCCTCATTCTATTAACCTATCATATCTATATCATTCTTCAACATATGATTTCACGTTTCACTCATCAATTTCCTACAGGTTGAACTTCTTTCACACACACAGGCTGCGGCCTTATGGCAATTATCCCACAAAATTCTGATCCTTCTGTATCCTTTGCAAATAAAATTTTTCTGCTTTCAATTTTTACATAAACCATATGCAATTTACTGCGTAGCAACAGACTGTTTGGCCTGACAGGTCTTTCTGGTGTCTCTGCCTCAGATGAGTTAACACCATTTCTTTACATTTCTTGAAATCCCAGTCAACAATTTGGTGGCACTGGAGTCCCGCTGATAGTGGTGGAAGGTGATTGAAAGTGGTCCGATATTAAGTGATTTGCACTTTGCGACAGAAAGTTGACATTAATTCTGTAATGAATTGCTAATCTGATTAGCAAGGTTTGTGTGAGGGCATTGGTATGTTCGCAAAAACATGTTAGAGGAGCATTATCTCTTTTTATTAAGCTTCATGCTGGAATCAGTGGGATGGAGCATAGCAGTTTTTAAATAGCCCTTCATTTTCTCCGATGAAAGAGTTAAAAGTTGCAAAATCTTTGCTGGAGCTGGAATTTGCAGAATTTCTATCCAGGCTATAGACAGCTAGGAATTATATGTGACAAATAAATTATTTAAGGATCCATATTTTAACTCAGTGAAATATTCTCTCTTTTGCAGAAAGCAACCTCACATGCTCAATGAAAACAATTTTTAAATTTTCAATGTTTTTGTTATTTTTATACTTTATGATTATTTATGGTTCCAATTTTTTTATTGAAGTAAGGTGAATCCTACACGTTTAACTTTAAATTAAGACTCTTGATCACTGAGATTTTAACTCAACATACATGGAAAAGTGTTTACAACACTGGGGCGGTTACATCTGACTGGCTACTAACTGAATCTGGTTCTACTTTAGAACTGGCAGGGTACCCTGGAGTGTGCAGATGGTTTAAAATATTCCCTGATTAATAAACCACCTTAATATGAATTTATTGCCCCACTGCTGCATTTCAAATTCAACCAATGCTACTACTAAGTCACATAAAAAAAGATGTGTTTTGTGTTAAAATTGCCCAGTAGGGATTTTATGTCCTGTGCTAATTGCTGACCATTCATTTTTATATGTATGCAATATTACTTGCAGTAAAATATCCTTTCAACTGAAATCAACACATTTTTGTTGCAATTGTGGTAAAATAAAGCAGAGTATTTTAGTACCCAATGTTATGTACTGTATTGCTGTTGAGTTATTTTCATTGATTGAAAGTTGTGATTTGAGTTTGCTGAGGCATGTGTACAGCAAATGTAAATATTTTTATTTTCTCGAGCCCAAACAGGAGAAAGGGTTTGGAGAGATTGGAGGAGTTTGCATTTTCATTTTGTTTTCTCTTCACTCCTAAACAACCCCTTCTCCTACTCCAAAATGAAGTTCAGTCGTTGCAAGTTATTGTACATAGCTGGCAAGTACTTGAGTCAAAATCGCTCAGGTAAACGTCCAATCAGGAAGCAACTATAACTAAATAGTAACTGAACCCACTGTAGTATTAGGTAAAACAATGACTGCAGATGCTGGAAACCAGAGTCTAGATTAGAGTGGTGCTGGAAAAGCACAGCAGTTCAGGCAGCATCTAAGGAGCAGTAAAATCGACGTTTCGGGCAAAAGCCCTTCATCAGGAATACAGCGGAATACAGCTGTATTCCTGATGAAGGGCTTTTGCCCAAAACGTCGATTTTACTGCTCCTTAGATGCTGCCTGAACTGCTGTGCTTTTCCAGCACCACTCTAATCTAGACACTGTAGTACGAGGCTGATGATGAGTTTTGATGATGCAGACTCTTCCTCATCCATATCTACAAGTTAATTTTGTTGTCCTTGGGAAAGATTCCTGAAGAAGGGCTTATGCCCGAAACGTCGATTCTCCTGTTCCCTGGATGCTGCCTGACCTGCTGCGCTTTTCCAGCAACACATTTTCAGCTCTGATCTCCAGCATCTGCAGACCTCGCTTTCTCCTGTCCTTGGGAAATGTCCATACCGAGTTGTTATGAGAAGTTGATTATCGTTCTTCTTGAATTTTTTTGTGGTCAAACAGTGGGGCTAAGCAGAGTTTAATAATGCAGTGACAGTGATGGAATGACGATGTATGTTATGGCTTAGAGGGGAAGGTGGCAAAGAAGGCTGGATACTTGAGCTCTTGGGATGTCGTTGGGTAGTTCTCACATGTTTTATGGATACAGACCTAGCTGTGTTGGCAGGGTAGTGCCTGGAGTGCTAACAAGGGCAAAGATTACCACGAGCAGCTTCTCCATATCTGTAGAAATGGTTGGACAAACCTTGGACTCAGTTGCACGTTGCCTATGCTGGTTCCTTCACAGGCTTAATATTCTTAGTCATTGTAGATGCTCACTCAAAGTGACTGTATGTGCATGCAGTCCATTAGTTAAATACAGGGACGAAGATAGAAAAAGTGTGTGCACCTTTTCAATACGTGGAGTCCAGTAAGTGTTGGTCACAGATGATGGGACATCATTTACCAGCAGGGAATGAGGGTATTTCCTAAAGTCGAATGGGATTCTATATATAAAGAGAGCTGCATACAACTCATCATCAAAAGGCCTGACAGAAAGAGCAGTCAAAATTTTGAAGGCAGTCTTGAAGAAACAGCCTACAGTTTCTCTAGATACCAAGCTGTCATGGTTCTTATTTGATTATATGATCACCTCTCATGCAAATACAGAGATAGCACCAGCACCAGTTAATGGGTAGAAGACTCTGTACCAGCTTGAATCTGTTCTTCCTGGGCCTAGGGGTGAGGGGGGTGGAGAAAGGTGAAACAGCATCAAGAAGACCAATGCCAAGACTCCTGTAATCAAGAGAAGCTGTTAGATATAGGGGACTGGTTTTGGTGTAGGAGCTATGGGAATGGCCTTGCATGGTTAAGAAGCATGGTTGGTGCGAGGTCAGGGCTACTAACGTATAAAGTTTGGGTGGGAGAAGTGATCCTAAACAAGCATTATGGACTATATGAAAGCTGCACATTCGCAAACAGCACGGAAGCAAAACATATCCTGCTGTTCAGAACAATCAAGGCAGCTGGAACCCATGGGTTCACCCTCTCTGTCAAGTGTGAACAAATCCTCTGAATCAGAGATGGGCATGATGGATGTAGCTGCCTTGATGCTTTTGGGCCGGAATAAGAGATTGAAATTCTACTGACGCACTCCTAATGAAAGAGGTGAACTCCTGTGCACTACACATCACCTGTATCAGACATTGAGTCAGAGGAACCTGACCTGATGCTGTAAAGCTCTGGGAAGCTTTCCAAGGAAAAGGAGTGGCATATGTCCTTGGACTCACAGGCTTAGGATGTAGTGATTGTAACGAGGTCAGCCAGCTGGACCTCATAGAATATGAGTTTGAGGCAGTCAATCTGGTCCGATCAGGGAGTCCTGGCTGACAGATATTAACAGGAGTGTCTGAGATTCTGGCACTGATAGTTGACTCTGAAGAAGCAGCACTAGAGTTGAGGTCTTTTCATGTGTAAATGAAGGGTAACTTGTTGACAGGATACTGGCCTCTATTTCAATTCTGATCTCTGGGAAAATTAGTAAACAAATTGTAAATTAACACTACTTTCAGCTCGCTGTAATGGACAGGAAATAGACAATGGAGTAGGTTCTATGAATCATGTAGCTCCATAATGCAGAGTGCCAGGCTGCAACACCTTGTCCCTTGTGTACATTTTAATGCTCTGTGTTGCAGTTCCACATGGACCTTACTACCACAGTTGAATTTTTTTTTGAATATCATAGACTAATAACTACAGAAGAGATTCTCTCAATGTAAAGACTTTGTCACACCATTTGTCCACACATAGTACTGTCAAAGTTCTGAGATTCTGTAAACATGCCATTGGATTTTCAAATCAATTTTTGTCTTCTGGAAAAAGTATCTAAATAAATAATTTCAGTGAACAGAACTTCCTATACACCACAGTATTAAAAAGTGCTGAAAGGAATAGAAATGATATATCATTTACATATGATACACTCATTCACTTAAGAATCACTTAAAAGGTATGACTGACTTTAAACTCTTGTGTGATTCTAAAGTAATGCTTAATGAACCCCGGGAAACACTAGTTGCTTTGTGGCAGGACAGGGAAGGTTAGTAACAGCTGACGGTAACCTGGAAATAAATGTAGAGGTACAGTGAGACAGTGGGCAATGGAACAACTGGGCACAATTCAACAACAAAGTTCATTTGTATAAGCAACCATTTTCTCGAAGCAGCACCCATGTGATAATTGTCAGTTAACCTACATTGCAATCTAAGAATTAAGAGCGAGTAGATCTTTTGGCCTATTGAACGCCTATTGAACCTGCTCTGCCATGAAACCTGATCAGAGATCATCCTTAGCTTCATCTCTGATTTCCTGTTCACTCTTTGTATCCCTCGATTCCTTGAGAAACCAAAAACCTATCTTGACTTTTATACACTCAATGATAGAGCGATCACAACCATCTGGTGCAGAGAATTCCAGAGTTTCACAACCTTCAGAGTGAGGAGATTTCTTCTCATTCCAGTCATAAGTGATTGGCCCCATATTCATGTGTCCCATGTCCTAGATTTCTCATCCCAGGGAACCAATTTCTCACTGTTCGTCCAGTATCTTGTACATTTTAGTATCTTGTACATTTCAATGAGATTCTCTCTCATCCTTCTAACCTCCAAAGAAGACCGGCCAAATTTACTCAGCCTCCTATCATAGGACAACAGTCTCATCGCAGGCAGCAATCTTGTGAACTTTCGCTGTGCTGTCTCCTGGGAAAGTACTGTTTGCTGGGGTTTATATAGCTGCAATATTACTTTAGAATCACACAGGAGTTTAATATTAGTCAAATAAGATTTCAATCATCCAGAACTTTGAAAATCTTTGGGTTTCTTTTCTGGTCTGACTAATGCTGGGATGCAGGTCTAAAGGTGTTGGCTGCTCTCTCATGCCTCAACGAAATGCCACTCTTCATAAATGTGCATCAGTAATCAGTGTCAATTCTAAACCAGGAACACTACAGCCTAACAATAACTGATCTTCATAAGCATTCACATTTTCCAGCACGGTAACCCTATACTGATGAGCTGCATGGCTGATATTTTTTTTCCTTCCCTCGTCCTGGAAGCTGGAGGAATCACCTGCTGGCAATGCAAATGGGGATTTCGATGGTACTTTTTCACAACTGCTGTAGCTGTTCTGCACTCAATTTCTGGAAAGTTGCCATACCTTGAGTAACTGTGTGCATAGACTCCAGCAGTTAAAGGCAGGACAGCTGTTTTTGACTGCTCTCCATTAACGATGGACTTATAATGAATGCGTGTTACAGTCAAGTGTTTCTAATGAGGCTTACATTACAGAAAATGATTTGTTTTGTTTCTCTAGAGACTATTGTGATTCCAGTAAACATATTGGTAAGATTGCTGCCCGCTTCTCCAGCACATTCAGGAGCACACGCTTGTTGCATCTTGAGCGCCCAGCTCATGAACCTGAATTAAACAATTTCACTGCACCTCCTGGGGATTGTTCAGGAGTCACGTGCAACAGACATTGGACAACTATGCCATGGTATGCAGTGAGAAAGGAGATGAAAACATAGGCCATGGTTACCAGTCCAGATAGCTGGGAATGAACTGTCAGTATAGCATTACCATTAGCAGCATGGTCATCTTGGCTGCCATTCTTATTTGACTCGAGAGTATGGTGCTGGGAAAGCACAGCAGGTCAGGCAGCATCCCAGGAGCAGGAGAATTGATGTTTCAAGCATAAGCCCTTCATCAGGAACATCAATACTTCTGCTGCTCGGATGCTGCCTGACCTGCTAAGCTCTCCCAGCAACACACTGTCGACTCTGATCTCCAGCATCTACAGTCCTCACTTTCTCCTGTCATTCTTATTTGGTCAGGTTGGCTATTCATAATCTGTTACCTTCTGTCTTTGATAGTCATAGAGATGTATGGCACGGAAACAGACCCTTTGGTCCAACTCATCCTTGCCGACCAGATATCCCAACCTAATCTAGTCCCACTTGCCAGCATTTGACCCATATCCCTCTTTAACCCTTCCCATTCATATACCCATCTAGATGCCTTTTAAATATTGCAATTGTACCAGTCTTCACCACTTCCTCTGGCAGCTCATTTCATATATGCACCACCCTCTGTGTGAAAAAGTTGCCCCTTAGGTCTCTTTTACATCTTTCCCCTCTCACCCCAAACTTATGGTTGGTGTGCCAGTCTTGTCTGACTTGGACTAATGCCTACAGGTCTCCTTGGCATATGCTTTTTTTCCATCCAGTACCACATTTACCATGGAGTATTTTATGAGGAGAAAGTGAGGTCTGCAGATGCTGGAGATCAGAGCTGGAAATGTGTTGCTGGAAAAGCGCAGCAGGTCAGGCAGCATCCAGGGAACAGGAGAATCGACGTTTCGGGCATAAGCCCCTCTTCAGGAATGGAATATTTTATACCAAGCAACTACTAACAAACTGAGAATTAGGAATAGACAAAAACTGGCACCAACAAATACGTGACAATATGAGTAGGCAAAATAAGAAGACTTATTGAAATATTTGTCATAAACAAACCAGCCTGAATAACGTTATCATATCAATGCCCCATCATCTAAACTGTGAGCATCTTGTGTATTCTGGGGCCTTTAGTACTTGTTTTCGGTCCAGTTGTGTGCGAAAAGAGACACCTTTTGCTACGTTCAAATGGATAACATGAGTATACCAGAATCTTCTCAAGGATTCTCTGGAGAGAAACTCATAAAACCTTTATAGAAACGGTATAAAGGTGGCTATTATGGCATTTTGGCTACAGCGAGACTGACACAAGACTCCCCAAGCAGGTGGTCAACTCACAGTTCGGAAATGCCAGGCAAGCCCCAGGTGTACTGAGGAAGTGCTTCAGGGGTACCCTCATAGCCTCACTGGGAGAGTGCAGCATTCCCACAGACAGCTGCGAATCACTGGCCCAAGACTGTCCAAAGTGGAGGAGGAGCTTCCGGGAAGGCATCCAGCACCTCGAGACTTGCCGTCAGGAAAATGCAGAAGCCAGGCGTGAACAGTGTAAGGAGCGCTCTGTCACACCAATGCCCCACCCACTCCCTTTCCACAACCATCTGCCCCATGTGTACTTTCAATACATAAGAAACACATGACAGGCAAGAGTAGACATTTGGGCCACTTCAAACTGATGCTGGAAGCCTAGTGATGGGAGATAAGGAAATAGCAGGAGAACCTAATAAGTACTTTGCGTCGGTCTTCACAGTGGAAGACATGAGTAATATCCCAACAATTAAAGGGAGTCAGGGGGCTGAGTTGAGTATGGTTGCCATTACAAAAGAGAAAGTGCTAGAAAAGCTAAAAGGTCTTAAAATTGATAAATCTACTGGCCCTGATGGGCTACATCCTAGAGTCCTGAGGGAGGTGGCTGAGGAAATAGCAGAGGCATTGGTTGAGATCTTCCAAAAGTCACTGGAGTCAGG
>NC_057735.1:38008993-38018167 GCF_004010195.1 Chiloscyllium plagiosum | reverse complement strand
CCTGTGGAATTCATTGCTGCAGAGTGCAGTGGAGGCTGGGACGCTAAATGTCTCCAAGGCAGAAATTGATAAATTCTTGATGTCACAAGGAATTAAGGGCTACGGGGAGAATGCGGGTAAGTGGAGTTGAAATGCCCATCAGCCATGATTGAATGGCGGAGTGGACTCGATGGGCCGAATGGCCTTACTTCCGCTCCTATGTCTTATGGTCTTATGGTGTACCAGAGCCTGAAGAAGCCACATTAGCCTATACAGCCTCCCAAGGATTCACTCTGAGAGTGGAAGAGAGTCATCCTTGTCTGTGGGAGATGGCCAATGATGATGAATAATGGTTTGGCTGCAGCAGTTTGCTTTTAGATAGATTCCCAAGATATTAGGATCAAAGGGCATGGGGAGAAAGCAAGGAAAGGGTACTGAGTTGGATGATCAGCCATGATCATATTAAATCATGGAGCAGGCTCAAGGGGCTGAATGGCCTACTTTCTCCTATTTTCTGTTTTTCTATGTTTCTTTTTCACAGGAGCATTTTTCACTGAAATTTGACAGTGACTTACATATTGACAACTGTTATGATTAAAGGAGCAGTGATGAGGTGGTGAGGAAGAGAGGCTGAGGATATTCTGGGGAGAGGCTTGCTAAGAGCCCCATGTGTACAACCTAGACATCTGAAAGTATGGCTATCCCTAATGAGGAAAGGAAATTCAGATGCATGTGAGGTAAGAATGCAGAGTTCCTAGAGGTCATAGGATGGAGGAGGTAGCAGAAATAGGAAGGGACAAAACCATGAAACATTTTGAAAACAAAGAGGAGAAATCTAAACTTAAGGTATTACTGAATCGAGGAGCCAGTGCAGGCCGGTGAGCAAGGAGGTGCTGGGTAAATAGGACTTGATGTGCAGAATGAGGTAGAAGCATGGAGAATTTTTTCCAGGTTTCTTATAATTAAAGAAGGTTAGAAGAACCTCTTGGAAATGATTACCTGTTTGTATGTGGTTGCACTTTTGTTAAAATATTGGAATAGGTTATGTGCCAGACATTCTCAATTCCTGAGATTGTTAACCTAGCTGAATTTACCATGGACCCTTCCAGCTCTGCCACAAGTTTTAAATTGCACTCCCAGCACTTTTATGTAGTTCTCCTAAATTGTAATTTCTTATGTATTCATCAATCATTTCACAAACTGGCATTTACTACTATGAAGTGTTAGGCACGTGGTCTCCATTTGTGGTTGAGCATCGGTGCACTAAATTACCACTCCTTCACTCAAAGGAGCTCTGCTAATTAATCTAAACTTCCACAGATCCTTTGCCTGCACAAGACGAACGGTTCCAAGTTCTGCACCTGGTCGGAGGAAGCCTGCAGGGGCCTATCATGAAGTCATGATTCTTTTTAAAAGTCACAAAGGCTGGTATTCCTGTGGTGTTTACACGTTCCAACCAGCCTGATCAGCTTGAATGTGTCCAGTGGGGCATTCGGAGAAAGGGGAGCTGTAATCTTAAACTTGGAGCCACTTCAGGCAGCAGCTAACAAAAGAAACAGCAACTGCGGAGACAAACAGAGGACGGAATTATCCGGAATGACAAGATCGGTGCTGATGGGACAGGAAGAGCATGACGCCTCCAATCAGCAGGACTGCTGCCCGTGTCTGATTCAGCAAGGGATGGGCAGGCAGTCAGTGCCACCATTGTAACGTCACTGGATCAAAGACCTTCTGGAGGTGCAGGGACAGGCAGGGGACTGTCCTGGCAGAGATGGGTGGAGGAGTGTATCCATGTTTTGAGTGCTGTCACTGCTGAAGTACACAAGCATGCATTTGGCTGCCCTAGGCCAGCACAACATACAGTCTAATTGCAATAGTTGTTCACTGCAGCATTGTGAGGTGAAAGGGGGACTAGGCAGCTTGAGGAGCTCCCTCCTGGAGCTGTCTATCCTGAAGGAGTCTGCGAGGTGCCACTGTGCACTAACAGAGAAGAGGAGTGCCAGCCAGGCATCCTGGGCACATTACCTCAGGATGATCCGAAGGTCTGCTGCTGATCCAGCTTCTCTCTGCTGGTGCCTCCATCACCTCCACCAGCTAAAGCCTATGAGAGTACCTCCCCAGGAGACCCTCAGAGGTTGGACCTCTCTCAGTCTGGGCCTCCTAGAGGAGGCCTGCCACAGTCAACAGGCCTAGGCACTCAGAAGGCTGCCTCCACCTAAACTCTGAGTGGAGGATTAAGAAATTCTAAGTGCAATAAGGTGCATTCATTGCATCAATGGCTCTCACTTGCAGGTATATACTTGATTGCACATTGTTCACGTAAGTTAAATGGTCATTATGTTGCAAGCTGCTCATTTAAGGGCACTGCACTCGATCCCAATTAGTGCTGGATGATGTGGGTTATAGGTACATCATTTATCATGTCACACTTAACTCAGTGGTGTCTCTTGAGTATCCAAAGATTTAAAGTTATGGAACTATTTGTGATGTTGGGGTTTGGAATACAGCTGGCAGCCCAGCTGTTCATATCAATGCTGCTGTCTGCACTTGAGTCATTCCATATATTGCCAGTGCCAGTACCACTGGGGTTCTTTAAGGGGCATTGCCACCCTTTGGAGAAAGCAGTGGTGAGACATATGTGACTCCCAGCCAAAACCACCAATAAATATGGCTTCCAAGACAGCATGTAGGTAGCTTGCTTGTGGCGAGGACTCATTGCACTTTTTCTTTCAGAGGTTATTATAATATCATCAGAATATCCAGGTACTTGGCTTGCATTCTAGCCTCAGGCTCTGTTGAAGCAGTTTTGTTTAACAGCACAGCTGGAGGTGTTGTGGTGCCTCACTCAGCCTGGACCCTCATATAGTGAGGGTGTGGAGGGCCTGTGTGTTATAACGCACCACCACCATGGTATTTGCTGCTGAAATGGTTTCCTCACTCATCATCATCATCACCATCTCCCCACTTCTCTAACCTGCCCCAAGCAACCCCTCATTGATTGACTCTGGCTTTTTGGACCATCCCTTTCCACCCATTGATTCCTGAAAGTCATTCTTTGAATGATATCACTATCCCATGTCAACAATTGAAGATGTTTTGCCCCAACTTGTCAAAACAGAAGTTTTTACTGCTCTCCATGTGAAGAATAGTAACTGGAAAGTGGAGCTGGATAAAAGCAACAAGTGCCTACTTACTTTCTAGCTTCCATTTGTTCATGCTGCTTGACATTTCCACTGCTCTAGAAGACTAGCAATGCTGACAGTTTGACATAGTGTGATTTTTGCAGAGTGGAAGTTATGGTGGGTGATTGATAGTCTACAGATGTAATATTGTAATGGAAGAAGGCATCATAGATCAAAATCAGAATCTAGTGTAACTGTTAAAGTTTACCAAATCAACCTGAAGCTGAAAAAGTGGAATGTGAGATTCCTGAAGTCATGTACCTAGGTCTTGTACTGATGGCGAAAGAACTTCACCCAGATACTGACAAGAGGAGAGCTGTAGCAGAGTTACAGGTGGGAAAGCAACATAAAGCTTTGTTGGATTCATGAACTACCTAACAAAACTCTTGCCTAATTTGTCACTAGGCTATGAACCTCTACCAATCTCATTGCTGGAGGACATGTAGTGGTACTGGGGCACAGAACTAGAAACAGCTTTTACTCGAATTACACAACTAGCAAGAACAGCTGAACATGCACTCGAAATCTCCAAGCCAGCAATGAAATTATGTCTAAAAGGAAAGTGTCTTGCTCTGTTCAAGCATTCACCACAGAAACAACACTCTATAAAGATGGAACTGCACCCTAGGGATGATCAGATACCAGACAAACTGCCAACAGGAACTTAGCCATGTACCATTTAAAAAAAGACACTTTTTAAAAAAAACTCAGAGATTATGGATGAGATGCATGTGCAGAGACTGATAAAAATAGAACTGACTAGAGCTAACAAACAGTTTTTGACGATGAATGATCATTCTCTCTGTTAACCATGTATATTGGTTAACTTTCACATTGCTAATTGGAAACTAGATGTTGAAGCTTTGCTAGTCTCCTTTTGTAAGACCATAAGACATAGGACCAGGAATTAGGCCATTCAGCCCATCATAGAAACATAGAAAATAGTGCAGGAGTAGGTCCTTTGGCCCTTCAAGCCTGCACCACCATTCAATATGATCATGGCTGATCATGCAATCTCAGTATCCTATTCCCCTCTCTCTCCATACCCCTTGAATCCTTTTGCTGCAAGGGCCACATGCTGTTCCCTCTTAAATATATCTAATGAACTGGCCCCAACAGCTTCCTGTTGGAGAGAGTTCCACAGGTTCACAATTCTGAGTGAAGAAATTCTTCCTCATCTCAGTCCTGAATGGCTTATCCATTATTCTTAGACAGTGACCACTTGTTCTGGACTTCCCAATCTGGGAATATTCTTCCCACATCTAGCTTGTCCAATCCCATCAAGATTTTATATATTTCAATGAGATTCCACTCATCTCATTCTTCTAAATTCCAGTGAATAGAAGCCCAGTCAATCTAATCTTTCCTCTTATCTCAGTCCTGCCATCCTGGGAATCAGTCTGGTGAACCTTTGCTGGATTCTCTCAATAGCAAGAATGTCCTTTCTCAGACTAGGAGACCAAAACTGCACACAATACTCAAGGTGTGCCCTCACCAAAACCCTGTATAACTGCAGCAAGACAACATTACTCCAATACTCAAATGATCTCGCTATGAAGGCCAGCATGCCATTAGCTTTCCTCACTGCCTGCTGCACCTGCATGCCAACCTTCAGCGAGAGTTCCACCATTACACCCAGGTCTCAGCTTTTCCAAAACTGCCACCATTCAGATAATAATCTGCTTTCCGTTTTTTGTGACCAAAGTGGATAACCTCACATTTATCCACATTATATTGCATTTGCTAAGCATTTGCCCACTCAGCCAGTCTATCTAAGTCACCCTGTAACCTTTTAGCATCCTCCTCACAGCACACACATATTGTGAACTGCACTGAACCTTGCAGCGCCCCATTTGTCACTGCCTGCCACTCTGAAAAGGACCTGTTTATTCCAAGTCTCTGCCTGCCTTCCAGTTCTCTATCCATTTCAATACATTACCTCCGATAACATGAGCTTTAATCTTCCTTAATCTCTTGTATGTAACCTTGTCAAAAGTCTTTTGAAAGTCCACATACCACAACATCTGCTGACTGACCATTGTGCACTGTACTCGTCACTTCTCAAAAGACTCTAGAAAATTTGTCAAGCATGATTTCCCTTTTGTGAATCCATGCTGACTAAGATCGATTCTGTAAGTACTTTCCAAATGCTCAGTTATTACATCCTTAATGATTGACTCCAGCATTTTCCTCACCACTGATGTCATGCTAATTAGCCTATAATTCCCCATTTTCTCTTTCCTTTTTTAAAGAGTTGAGTTGCATTAGCTACCCTCCAGTCCACTGAAACTCTTCCAGAGTCGACAAAATGCTGAAAAATGATCACCAGTATGTCCACTATTTCTCAGGCTACTTCCTTAAGTACTCTTGTTGTAGAGCATCAGGCCCTGAGTTTTAGTCCCATCCATTTCCCCAATAACATTTCCTGACTAATAAGGATTTCCTTTAGCTCTGCCTTCACATTTGACCCAAACTCCCCTGGCATTTCCTGAAGATTATTTGTATCTCTTTAGTGAAGACAGATCCAAAGTATTTGTTCAACTGGTCTGTCGTCTCTTTGCTGTCCATTATGAATTCACTTGATTCTAACTGCAAGGGACCTACATTTATCTTCACCAGTCTTTTTCTCTTTACATAGCTATAGAAGCATTTGCAGTCAATTTTTATGTTTTCCGCAAGCTTACTTCCATATTCTATTTTCCCCTTTTGAATTAAACCCATTGTCCTCCTCTGCTGAATTTTAAATTACTCCCAGTCCTCAGGTTTACTGCTTTTTCTGGCTAATTCATCTGCTCCTCTTTGGCTTTAACACTGTTCCTGAATTCCCTTGTAAGCCATGGTTGAGCCGCCTTCCCTGTTTAACTCTTACGCCAGACAGAGATGTACAAGTTGTTGAAGTTCATCCATGTGTTCTTTAAATGTCTGCCATTGCCTATCCACCATCAAAGTATTCAAACCAACACTGGTTATCCAAACTTATCCAAACCAATGCATGTCTCATACCATCAAAGTTAGCTTTCTTTAAGTTCAGGACCCTAGTTTCAGATTTAATTGTGTCACTCTCCATCTTCATGCAGAATTCTAGCATATTATGGTCACTCTTCCCCAAAGGATCTCGCACCACAATGTTGCTAATTAATCCTCTCTTATTACACAGTACCCAATCTTGGTTAGGAGGAAACCATCCCTCATACATTCCAGGAAATCCTTCTCCATTGCATTGCTAGCAGTTTGGTTAGTCCAATCTAAATCTAGATTGAAGTCACCCATAATTACTGCTGTACCTTTACTGCATGCATCTCTAATTTCCTGTCTGGTACAGCCCTCAACATTACAACTACTGTTTGGTGGTCTGTACATAACTCCCACTAATGTCGTTTTCTCTTTGGTGTTCCGCAGCACCGCCCATACAAATTCCACATTGCCCAGACTAATGTCCTCCCTTACTATTGTGTTAATCTCCTCCTTAACCAGGAAAGCTACCCCACCTGCCTTTCCTTTCTGTCTGTCCTTCCAGAAAATTGAACAACCCTGGACATGGTGACCAAAGATTGGAGCACACTGGAGCCAGGTCTCTGTAATCCCTTTTACATCATTTCCACTAATAACTGCACAGTTAATTCATCCACCTTATTATAAATGCACCTTGCATAGAGACACAGAGCCTTAAGGCTAATTTTTTTTTTACATTTGTTGCCCTTTCAGACTCATTGTGAAATGTGGCCCTTTTTGACTTTTGACTTTGGTTTCTCTGCCTTTCGCTTTCCCCCACTGTCCTTTGTTTCTATCCACACTTTGCTTTCCTCCGGCTTCCTGTATTGGTTCCCATCCCTTGTATTAGTTTAAACTCTTCCAAACAGCACTAGCAAACATTCCCTCAAGGACATTGGTTCCAGCCCCATCCAGGTGCAGACCATCCAGTTTGTATTGGTCCCACCTCCCCCAGAACTGGTTCCAATGTCCCAGGAATTTGAATCCCTTCCTCCTGTACATCCTTCAAGCCATGTATTCATCTTAGCTATCATGCCATTCCTACTCTGGCTGGCATGTGACTCAGGTAGCAATCCTGAGATTACTACCTTTGAGTTCCTACTTTCCAATGTAACTCCTAACTCCCTAAATTAAGCTTGTAGGACCTTGTCCTGCTTTTTTTTTACCTCTGTTGCTGGTGTCTATATGCACCACGACAGCTGGCTGTTCATCTCCATTCACAGGATGTCCTGCAGCCACTCCGAGACATCTTTCACCTTTGCACCAGTGAGGCAACATACCATCCTGGACTCTCGTTCGTGGGTGCAGCAATGCCTGTCTATTCTCTTTATAATTTGAATTGTGTCTGCTCCACCATTCAGTCATGGCTGACAAGTTTCTCAATCTCATTCTCCCACTTTCTCTCTGTAACCTTTGATCCTTTTGGCCATCTAGAACCTGTATATCTCTGTCTTTAATATACTCAATGAGCTTTGGATAACTTGAGTAGCTAGCAGCTGCAAATGATAATACATGCAATTAGTTTAGCTTTTTTTCTGTAAAAGTGGAATGTTTGGAGAAGTGGATATTTAAAACACTGCATAAATCTTTGACTTTCCACGGTCATGTAAACTCTACTGGAAGTTCCTTCCACTTTCAGAAAGCAACCACACATCGAACTCATGGGAGGTGGAAATCCAGAAATCTTTCTCCCGGAAGGCTGTGAATGCAGGGGAAGGTGGGTCATTGGAGCAGAGATACAGTCCTACCATGAATGGTGGCTGATTTGCGGGGCTGAATGGCCTACTCCTGTTCCTGTACTTTTCAAATACTGCTTTTTGTCTCTTGCCAGAGCATCACGGTATGTGAGAAAATCTGAAATCAGCGTTTAATTGAACAGGGACTGTTGCATTCAGTGCTCCAGTGTTATTGCAGTTTGTAAGCAGAGCTAGTTCAGAGTCATTTCAGCCCATTCAAAATCATTTTGGTGCATTGATCAATGGTTCAGAGGAATGGTTTCCTCCATCTGCTCATGCACGACATGTTAACAGCAGTGGAGTGGAAAGAAATTGCCAAATTGTGAACTTTGCATCAATCAAAATTAAAATTTTTCCTATAATTACATGACACTGACAGAAAGAAAATCACAACGAACCATTTGAGTGCAGACCAGTAGTGTGGAAAACGCGTGTGTCATGGATATGGGTACCAGGGTATTTTTCTGTGGAGATGTAGGTCGGTTAGCAGGAGGATATCCATGCCCAGAATATTGTTTTTTAAGACCAGTGTTTATTTATCTTTTGCACAGAGCAGCTTGGTTCAGCTAAAAATTAATTTCCAGTTTCCTGTTGAGGGACCTTGACAGAGGTAACGAGAGGGATAAAATTACACAGCCGTTGAAAATTTCCTTAAGTTCTTAGTTTGTAGTTGAAAGTACTTGGACCATAGTATCTGACACACAACCATTCCATTCAGCATTTGCTATAGGCTGTTTGGAAAAACACCGAGAAAGAAGGTGAGGGTAACTGTATGATTGACCTGAGGACTGTGCAGGTTAGGAGAAAGTGAGGACTGCAGATGCTGGAGATCAGAGCTTAAAAATGTGTTGCTGGAAAAGCGCAGCAGGTCAGGCAGCATCAAAGGAGAAGGAGAATCGACGTTTTGGGCATAAGCCATTCTTCAGGAATGAGGAGGGTGTGCCAAGCAGGCTAAGATAAAAGGTAGGGAGGAGGGACTTGGGGGAGGGGCGTTGGGAATGCGATAGGTGGAAGGAGGTTAAGGTAAGGGGGAGTCCCAACCCTCAGACTCAGCACCGCCTTCTTGACCTGCAATCTTCTTCCCGACCTCTCCGCCCCCACCCCTCCCCGGCCTATCACCCTCACCTTAACCTCCTTCCACCTATCGCATTCCCAACGCCCCTCCCCCAAGTCCCTCCTCCCTACCTTTTATCTTAGCCTGCTTGGCACACCCTCCTCATTCCTGAAGAAGGGCTTATGCCCGAAATGTCGATTCTCCTGCTCCTTTGATGCTGCCTGACCTGCTG